>NC_092156.1:10430098-10487598 GCF_045791955.1 Oncorhynchus clarkii lewisi | reverse complement strand
CTTACTATTGACTCTGGAAAAACACCAAAATAAAGATGCCCAGGGTCCCTGCTCATCTGTGTGAACGTGCCTTAGGCATGCTGCAAGGAGGCATGAGGACTGCAGATGTGGCCAGGGAAATAAATTGCAATGTCCGTACTGTGAGATACCTAAGACAGTGCTACGGGGAGCTGATCGTCCTCGCAGTGGCAGACTACGTGTAACAACATCTGCACAGGATCGATACATCCGAACATCACATCTGTGGGACAGGTACAGGATGGCAACAACAACTGCCCGACTTACACCAGAAATGCACAATCCCTCCATCAGTGCTCTGACTGTCCACAATAGGCTGAGAGAAGCTGGACTGAGGGCTTGTAGGCCTGTTGTAAGGTAGGTCCTTACCAGACATCACCGGCAACAACGTCGCCTATGGGCACAAACCCACCGTCGCTGACCAGACAGGACTGGCAAAAAGTGCTCTTCACTGACGAGTTGCGATTTTGTCTCACCAGGGGTGATGGTTGGATTCACATTTATCGTTGAAGGAATGAGCGTTATACCGAAGCCTGTACTCTGGAGCGGGATCGATTGGTCCGTCATGGACTTAGCTTGTTGTCTTTGCAAGCAATCTCAACGCTGTGCGTTACAGGGAAGACATCCTCCTCCCTCATGTGGTACCCTTCCTGCAGGCTCAACCTGACATGACCCTACAGCATGACAATGCCACCAGCCATACTGCTCATTCTGTGCATAATTTTCTGCAAGACAGGAATGTCAGTGTTCTGCCATGGCCAGCGAAAAGCCCGGATCTCAATCCCAATGAGCACGTCTGGGACCTGTTGGATCGGAGGGTGAGGACTAGGGCCATTCCCCCCAGAAATGTCTGGGTGGAAGAGTGGGGTAACATCTCACAGCAAGAACTGGCAAATCTGGTGCAGTCCACGAGGAGGAGAAGTACTGCAGTACTTAACCAGTTGGATTTAGGGGGCGCTATTTTAATTTTTGGATGAAAAACGTTCCCGTTTTAAACAAGATATTTTGTCACGAAAAGATGCTTGACTATGCATATAATTGACAGTTTTGGAAAGAAGACACTCTGACGTTTCCAAAACTGCAAAGATATTGTCTGTGAGTGCCACAGAACTGATGTTACAGGCGAAACCCAGATAAAAATCCAACCAGGAAGTGCCACATTTTTTGAAACCGCCTCATGCCAATAAGACTCCTTATATGGCTGTGAATGAGCTACGAGCTTCCACGTTTTCCAAAAGGTGTCTACAGCATTGTGACGTCTTTTTAGGCATTTCCCTTGAAGAATGGCTGTAAGGGAGCATATATGGCATGTGGTCACATGGTGTCTCCCGCAGAAAACCTTGCGTTTAATACTGAGGTAGCCATTTTTCCAATCGCTTCTTATGAGAAACCAACTGCCTCGACGGATATATTATCAAATATATTTGTTAAAAACACCTTGAGGATGGATCCTAAACAACGTTTGCCGTGTTTCTGTCGATATTATGTAGCTAATTTTGAAAAAAGTTTGGCGTTATAGTTGTAGCATTTTTCGGTCGATTTCTCAGCCAAGCATGGTGAAGAAACGGGAGCTTTATCGCCTACAAAAATAATATTTTTGGAAAAAGGAACATTTGCTATCTAACTGGGAGTCTCCTGAGTGAAAGCATCCGAAGTTCTTCAAAGGTAAATTATTTAATTTGGTTGCTTTTCTTATTTTTGTGAAAATGTTGCCTGCTGCCAGCAGAGCCTAGCATAGCATTATGCCATGATAAACTTACACAAATGCTTGTCTAGCGTTGGCTGTAACGCATATTTTGAAAATCTGAGATGACAGTGTTGTTAACAAAAGGCTACGCTTGTGTTTGAATGTATTTATTTCATTTTATTTGCGATTTTCATGAATAGGAAAAGTTTCTAGGGGTATTTATGTCCGTTGCGTTATGCTAATGCGTTTGAGGCTATGATTACGCTCCCGGATACGGGTTTGCTCGTCGCAACTGGTTTTAATGCAGCTGGTGGCCACACCAGATACTCACTCACTGTTACTTTTGATTTTGACCCCCCCTTTGTTCAGGGACACATTATTCAATTTCTGTTAGTCACATGTCTGTGGAACTTGTTCAGTTTATGTCTCAGTTGTTGAATCTTGTTATGTTCATACAAATATTTACACATGTTAAGTTAGCTGAAAAGAAATGCAGTTGACAGGGAGAGGATGTTTATTTTTTGTTGCTGAGTTTAGTATGTTACTTACTTATTGTGTTCTTCATATTTCTTCTTTTTTTTTGTATTTTGTATTTTATTTTATTTTACCTTTTTATTTAACTAGGCAAGTCAGTTAAGAACAAATTCTTATTTTTACCTGCTTTTTAAATCTGATTTTACTGGTTGCATCAGTTACCGGATGTGGAATAGAGTTCCATGTAGTCATGGCTCTATGTAGTACTGTGCGCCCCCCATAGTCTTTTCTAGACTCAGAGACTGGCGAATAGACCTCTGATGGCATGTCTTGTGGGGTATGCGTGGGTGTCTGAGCTATGTGCTAGTATTTTAAAGCAGACAGCTCGGTAACTTCAGCTTGTCAACACCTCTTACGAAAACAAGTAATGAGGAAGTCAATCTCTCCTCTACTTTGAGCCATGAGAGATTGACATGCATGTCATTAATGTTAGCTCTCTGTGTACTTTTAAGGGCTAGCCGGGCTGCCTTGTTCTGAGACAATTGCAATTTTCCCAAGTCCCTCTTTGTGGCACCTGACCACACTACTGAACAGTAGTCCAGGTGTGACAAAACCAGGGCCTGTAGGACCTGCCTTGTTGTTAGGAATGCAGAGTAGCACTTTATTATGGACAGACTTCTCCCCATCTTAGCTACTGTTGTATCAATATGTTTCCACCATGACAGTTTAAAATCCACATTATTGATTATGAGATGTAGTTGAGGCTTAGGGTTTAGTGAATGATTTTTCCCAATACAATGCTTTTAGGTTTGGAAATATTTAGGACTAACTTATTCCTTACTTCCCATTCCGAAACTAACTGCAGCTCTTTAAGTGTTGCAGTCATTTCAGTCGCTGCAGTAGCTGACATGTATAGTATTGAGTCATCCACTTACATAGACACTCTGGCTTTATTCAAAGTCAGTGGCATGTCGTTAGTAAAGATTGAAAAAAGCAAGGGGCCTAAACAGCTACCCTGGGGGATTCCTGCTTATACCTGGATTATGTTTGAGAGGCTTCCATTAAAAAAATCAGTTCTTTGAAATCACTTTTGAGATGTTCCGAGCTAGCACTCCTGATGTCATTTGACCCCACATGGACTATGACAGTGTCAGCCCCCAACATCTGTCATAGAACAGTCGGAAGCAGCCTTGTGATGTCCTGTACTCATGCTCCTGTGTAGCACAGGTTTTTTTCCTTGGGAACAGAGATGTTTCTCACCATAGAGCTGCCTATGATGACAGCTGGTGATGTTAAATGGGCCGGACTCTCAGGCAGCCTCACGGTCTCATGAGGGTGTGAGCTCTGAGGATCTGAACCCGAGGTAGAAGCCATCGGAGAGGGAGACAGAACAGAGGAGAAAGACGCAGGTACTTCCGGGTCCGATCTTGAATGGGAAGCCCCCAAGGAAGAAGGTGCTGGAACCTCTGGATCCAGGGTGGCAAAGTTGTTTATTTTCTCTGTCAGGTTCGGGCTCAACATCTCCAAGGAGACCCCTGTTGACAGAGGACGCTGTCTTCGACTTCCATGGTGAGTGACATGCAGTGGGGAGAACAAGTATTTGATACACTGCCGATTTTGCAGGTTTTCCTACTTACAAAGCATGTAGAGGTCTGTAATTTTTATCATAGGTACACTTCAACTGTGAGAGACAGAATCAAAAAAATCCAGAAAATCACATTGTATGATTTTTAAGTAATTAATTAGCATTTTATTGCATGACATATGTATTTGATACATCAGAAAAGCAGAACTTAATATTTGGTACAGAAACCTTTGTTTGCAATTACATAGATCATACATTTCCTGTAGTTCTTGACCAGGTTTGCACACACTGCAGCAGGGATTTTGGCCCACTCCTCCATTCCAACCTTCTCCAGATCCTTCAGGTTTCGGGGCTGTCGCTGGGCAATACGGACTTTCAGCTCCCTCCCAAAAAAAATTATATTGTGTTCAGGTCTGGAGACTGGCTCGGCCACTCCAGGACCTTGAGATGCTTCTTACGGAGCCACTCCTTAGTTGCCCTGGCTGTGTGTTTGAGGTTGTTGTCATGCTGCAAGACCCAGCCACGACCCATCTATCGTCCCCTCATTACGGTGCAGTCGTCCTGTCCCCTTTGCAGAAAAGCATCCCAAAAGAATGATGTTTCCACCTCCATGCTTCACGGTTGGGATGGTGTTCTTGGGGTTGTACTCATCCTTCTTCTTCCTCCAAACACGGCGTGGAATTTAGACCAAAAAGCTCTATTTTGTCTCATCAGACCACATGACCTTCTCCCATTCCTCCTCTGGATCATCCAGATGGTCATTGGCAAACTTCAGACGGGCCTGGACATGCGCTAGCTTGAGCAGGGGGACCTTGCGTGCACTGCAGGATTTAAATCCATGACGGCGTAGTGTGTTGCTAATGGTTTTCTTTGAGACTGTGGTCCCAGCTCTCTTCAGGTCATTGACCAGGTCCTGCCGTGTAGTTCTGGGCTGATCCCTCACCTTCCTCATGATCATTGATGCCCCACGAGGGGAGATCTTGCATAGAGCATTGTTGGGTTTTGAGTTTGCAAATAAGGCATTTCACTGCACGTGACATTAGAACTTGAAACTTGAAACACACACACACACACACACACACACACACAATCACACAATCACACACAAACACATAGTATGTACCCTCGGCCTACATCAACAGACAATTAGAAAAGGAGATCACTCTTGCTGAGGTCCAGTTTGCCACACCACGCTGCAGCTGGACCCTATAGTCTTGAGGGAAGGAAGAGGTACAGTATTTTGTGGCCATCACAGCTTGTCTGGGGGTAATGGACACAGATACCCCTCTAATGTCAGTCATCCATAGGGCCTGACTTACTGCCAAGGTGGGAGGTCTGGGAGAGCAGTTGTTAAATATCCGATACCCCATGCGTGTTGCCCATGGAAGACCTGAAGCTAGAATTTCTCTCTCTTTCTCTCACTTTCTTTCTCTCTCTCTCGCTCTCTTTCTCTCTTTCCCCCCTCTCTCCATCTTTCTAGGATAGTTGTGGTTGCTCTGGTCGGATAAAGGGGGATGGGTTGAATATTAAGCTGTGGCTGATTTCTTAGCCTTTGTGAACTCCGATTTCCTCAGCAGGATGCTATCTCTCATCCTTGTTTCTGTCCCCATCTCTAGGCTTCTCTCTGCTTCTCGCTGCCTCTTCTCTGCTCCTTTTTGCCTCCTCTTTCTCCCTTTTTCTGTCTGTCTCTACCTATCTCTACTTCTCTCTACCTTCTCTTCCTCTTTCAACCTCTAGCAGTTCCCCCTGTTGTCAGCCTTTGTGTTTCGGCCCGCTCTTGTGAGCCAAGATGAGCCACTCTTCAACCTACGGCCAGTGGGTGATGGTGATGTTGGCAGCCCCTCTTGGGGGTGATGGTGGGTCCAGCTGCCCAGCTCCCTGGTTCCAGCAGCCCAGACCCCTGGTTCCAGCAGCCCAGACCCCTGGTTCTAGCAGCCCAGCCCCCTGGTTCTAGCAGCCCAGCCCCCTGGTTCTAGCAGCCCAGACCCCTGGTTCTAGCAGCCCAGACCCCTGGTTCTAGCAGCCCAGCCCTCTGGTTCTAGCAGCCCAGCCCCCTGGTTCTAGCAGCCCAGACCCCTGGTTCTAGCAGCCCAGACCCCTGGTTCTAGCATCCCAGACCCCTGGTTCTAGCAGCCCAGACCCCTTTGTCTAGCAGCCCAGACCCCTGGTTCTAGCAGCCCATACCCCTGGTTCTAGCAGCCCAGACCCCTGGTTCCAGCAGCCCAGACCCCTGGTTCTAGCAGCCCAGACCCCTGGTTCTAGCAGCCCAGACCCCTGGTTCTAGCAGCCCAGACCCCTGGTTCTAGCAGCCCAGACCCCTGGTTCCAGCTGCCCAGCCCCCTGGTTCCAGCAGCCCAGCCCCCTGGTTCTAGCATCCCTGACCCCTGGTTCTAGCAGCCCAGACCCCTGGTTCTAGCAGCCCAGACCCCTGGTTCTAGCAGCCCAGACCCCTGGTTCTAGCAGCCCAGACCCTTGGTTCTAGCAGCCCAGACCCCTTTGTCTAGCAGCCCAGACCCCTGGTTCTAGCAGCCCATACCCCTGGTTCTAGCAGCCCAGACCCCTGGTTCCAGCAGCCCAGCCCCCTGGTTCTAGCAGCCCAGACCCCTGGTTCTAGCAGCCCAGACCCCTGGTTCTAGCAGCCCAGACCCCTGGTTCTAGCAGCCCGGCCCCCTGGTTCTAGCAGCCCAGAGCCCGGCCCCCTGGTTCTAGCAGCCCCCCTGGTTCTAGCAGCCCAGCCCTCTGGTTCTAGCAGCCCAGCCCCCCTGGTTCTAGCAGCCCAGCCCCCTGGTTCTAGCAGCCCAGACCCCTGGTTCTAGCAGCCCAGACCCCTGGTTCTAGCAGCCCAGACCCCTGGTTCTAGGAGCCCAGACCCCTGGTTCTAGCAGCCCGGCCCCCTGGTTCTAGCAGCCCAGCCCCCTGGTTCTAGCAGCCCAGACCCCTGGTTCTAGCAGCCCAGACCCCTGGTTCTAGCAGCCTAGACCCCTTTGTCTAGCAGCCCAGACCCCTGGTTCTAGCAGCCCAGACCCCTGGTTTCAGCTGCCCAGCCCCCTGGTTCCAGCTGCCCAGCCCCCTGGTTCCAGCAGCCCAGCCCCCTGGTTCTAGCAGCCCAGCCCCCTGGTTCTAGCAGCCCAGCCCCCTGGTTCTAGCAGCCCAGCCCCCTGGTTCTAGCAGCCCAGACCCCTGGTTCTAGCAGCCCAGACCCTTGGTCCTAGCAGCCCAGACCCCTTTGTCTAGCAGCCCAGACCCCTGGTTCTAGCAGCCCATACCCCTGGTTCTAGCAGCCCAGACCCCTGGTTCCAGCAGCCCAGACCCCTGGTTCTAGCAGCCCAGACCCCTGGTTCTAGCAGCCCAGACCCCTGGTTCTAGCAGCCCAGACCCCTGGTTCTAGCAGCCCAGACCCCTGGTTCCAGCTGCCCAGTAGCAGCCCAGACCCCTGGTTCCTAGCAGCCCAGCCCCCTGGTTCTAGCAGCCCAGCATCCCTAGACCCCTGGTTCTCCAGCAGCAGCCCAGAGCCCCCTGGTTCTAGCAGCCCAGACCCCTGGTTCTAGCAGCCCAGACCCTTGGTTCTAGCAGCCCAGACCCCTTTGGTTCTAGCAGCCCAGACCCCTGGTTCTAGCAGCCCATACCCCTGGTTCTAGCAGCCCAGACCCCTGGTTCCAGCAGCCCAGCCCCCTGCCCAGCCCCCTGGTTCTAGCAGCCCAGACCCCTGGTTCTAGCAGCCCAGACCCCTGGTTCTAGCAGCCCAGACCCCTGGTTCTAGCAGCCCGGCCCCCTGGTTCTAGCAGCCCAGACCCCTGGTTCTAGCAGCCCAGCCCTCTGGTTCTAGCAGCCCAGCCCCCTGGTTCTAGCAGCCCAGCCCCCTGGTTCTAGCAGCCCAGCCCCCTGGTTCTAGCAGCCCAGACCCCTGGTTCTAGCAGCCCAGACCCCTGGTTCTAGCAGCCCAGACCCCTGGTTCTAGCAGCCCGGCCCCCTGGTTCTAGCAGCCCAGCCCCCTGGTTCTAGCAGCCCAGACCCCTGGTTCTAGCAGCCCAGACCCCTGGTTCTAGCAGCCTAGACCCCTTTGTCTAGCAGCCCAGACCCCTGGTTCTAGCAGCCCAGACCCCTGGTTTCAGCTGCCCAGCCCCCTGGTTCCAGCTGCCCAGCCCCCTGGTTCCAGCAGCCCAGCCCCCTGGTTCTAGCAGCCCAGCCCCCTGGTTCTAGCAGCCCAGCCCCCTGGTTCTAGCAGCCCAGACCCCTGGTTCTAGCAGCCCAGACCCTTGGTCCTAGCAGCCCGGCCCCCTGGTTCTAGCAGCCCAGACCCCTGGTTCTAGCAGCCCAGCCCTCTGGTTCTAGCAGCCCAGCCCCCTGGTTCTAGCAGCCCAGCCCCCTGGTTCTAGCAGCCCAGACCCCTGGTTCTAGCAGCCCAGACCCCTGGTTCTAGCAGCCCAGATCCCTGGTTCCAGCAGCCCAGACCCCTGGTTCCAGCAGCCCAGACCCCTGGTTCTAGCAGCCCAGACCCCTGGTTCTAGCAGCCCAGACCCCTGGTTCTAGCAGCCCAGACCCCTGGTTCTAGCAGCCCAGCCCCCTGGTTCCAGCTGCCCAGCCCCCTGGTTCCAGCAGCCCAGCCCCCTGGCTCTAGCATCCCAGACCCCTGGTTCTAGCAGCCCAGCCCCCTGGTTCTAGCAGCCCAGCCCCCTGGTTCTAGCAGCCCAGACCCCTGGTTCTAGCAGCCCAGACCCCTGGTTCTAGCAGCCCAGCCCCCTGTTTCCAGCAGCCCAGCCCCCTGGTTCCAGCAGCCCAGCCCCCTGGTTCTAGCATCCCAGACACCTGGTTCTAGCAGCCCAGACCCCTTTGTCTAGCAGCCCAGACCCCTGGTTCTAGCAGCCCATACCCCTGGTTCCAGCAGCCCAGACCCCTGGTTCCTGCAGCCCAGACCCCTGGTTCTAGCAGCCCAGACCCCTGGTTCTAGCAGCCCAGACCCCTGGTTCCAGCAGCCCAGACCCCTGGGTCCAGCAGCCCAGACCCCTGGTTCCAGCAGCCCAACCTCCCAGGTCTCAGCCGGACATGATGTAACAGAGGGGTAAACACCACGTAGGAGAGCTCTGTGCCACAGATTGATTTTTGGCTTGGGATCTGGCCAAGGGAGACGGGGACATGGAGGGCTGGTGCTTGTAGTTGACAGTCCCACAGAGATAAGCTGTGCTGTGTGGCAGCATGAGGAGAGACTAGGTGTGCATTCCAAATGGAAACCTATTCCCTCAATATAGTGCATTATTTATTTTTTACCAAGGCCCATAGGGTTCCAAAGAAATGTAGTGACTGAGGGAATAGGTTTCCATTTGGGACACTGGTAAGGTTCGTCAGTTGGCATTCACATGGTGGAGCTGTGGGAAGAGATGGATGAGGGAATGAGGAAGATAGGGATGAGGACGTGAGGGACGAGAGGAAAGAGGAAGAGAGGGATGAAAAGGATTAGGAAGAGAGGGAAAAAAGGAAGAGAGGGTTGAGCGAGATGAGGATGAGAAGGATGAGGAAGAGCGGGATCAGAGGGATGATGATGAGAGGGATGAGAGGGACAAGGAAAAGAGGGATGAAAGGGATGGGGAAGAGATGGATGAGAGGGATGAAAGGGATGAGGAAGAGGGATGAAAGGGTTGAGGGTGAGAGGGATGAAAGGGATGAGGATGAGAGGGATCATGATGATGAGAGATGGGGAAGAGATGGATGAGATGGATGAAAGGGATGAGGAAGAGGGTTGAGGGGGATGAGGAAGAGAGGGATGGGTGGGATGAGGAAGAGGGGGATGAGGAAGAGAGGGATGATGATGATGAGAGGGATGAGGATGAGAGGGATGAAAGGGATGAGGAAGAGGGATGAAAGGGATGAGGAAGAGAGGGATGAGAGGGATGAGGAAGAGAAGGATGAGAAAGAAAGGGTTGAGGATGATAGGGATGAGGATGATAGGAATGACGAAGGATATTAAATGGATTTTCATCATATGAACTCACCCAGTAGAGGATAAACAGAGGCAGTAGGGATCTGATATATATATGATCCTATATAAGGTAGAGAGCAGATGGGGAACATACAAGTGGCTGCCATGCAGTAAGTGGACATGAGGCCCTGTAGATGCTGTGTTGCACACATTATATCAATTGAAACATTTGCGTATAATTACATCTCATAGTTTTAGTTGACTATAAACTAAACTGAAGTGAAGTCTGAGAGCAGACTGATGCTCCCTCATGCTGAAACTAGTGGAAGAGAGCATGAAGGAGGATCAAATGAGTGAAGAACCAGAGAGAAGAGATGTAGAGACAACACCCTATAATCACACTACACTGTGAGGAGACGGAGAGACAATACCCTATAATCACACTACACTGTGAGGAGACGGAGAGAAAACACACTATAATCACACTACACTGAGGAGACAGAGAGACAACTCTATAATCACACTACACTGTGAGGAGATGGAGAGATTACACCCTATAATCACAGTACACTGTGAGGATACCTGGAAGAAAAAGAAACGGAGAGACAACACCCTTTAATCACACTGCACTGTGAGGAGAAAGAGAGACAACACCCTATTATCACACTACACTGTGAAGAGAAGGAGGGACAACACCATATAAACACACTACACTGTAAAGAGACGGAGAGGGAAAAACTGCTGTTGAAACAAAGTGTAACTACACACCATGATCGATTGCTTGGCACTCCGGTACCGCTTGCTGTGCGGTAGCAGAGAGAACAGTCTATGACTAGGGCGGCTGGAGTCTTTGACAATTTTTAGGGCCTTCCTCTGTCACCGCCTGGTATAGAGGTCCTGGATGGCAGGAAGCTTGGCCCCAGTGATGTACTGGCCGTTCGCACTACCCTTTGTAGTGCCTAGCGGTCGGGTGCCGAGCAGTTGCCATACCAGGCAGTGATGCAACCAGTCAGGCAGGATGCTCTCGATGGTGCAGCTGTAGAACCTTTTGAGGATCTGAGGACCCATGCCAACTCTTTTCAGTCTCATGAGGGGGAATAGGTTTTGTCGTGCCCTCTTCATGACTGTCTTGGTGTGCTTGGACCATGTTAGTTTGTTTGTGATGTGGACACCAAGGTCTCAACCTGCTCCACTGCAGCCCTGTCGATGAGAATGGGGGCGTGCTCTGTCCTCTTTTTCCTGTAATCCACAAGCATCTCCTTTGTCTTGAGGGAGAGGTTGTTGTCCTGGCGCCACACGACCAGGTCTCTGACCTCCCTATAGGCTGTCTCGTCATTGTCGGGATCATCAGGATCAGGCCTATCACTGTTGTGTCATCTGCAAATTGAATGATGGTGTTGGAGTCGTGCCTGGCTGTGCCGTCATGAGTGAACAGGGAATACAGGAGGGGACTGAGCACGCACCCCTGAGGGGCCCCTGTGTTGAGGATCAGCGTGGCAGATGTGTTGTTACCTACCCTTATCACCTGGGGGTGGCCCGCCAGGATGTCCAGGATCCATTTGTAGAGGGAGGTGTTTAGTCCCAGAGTCTCCAGCTTATTGATGAGCTTTTGAGGGCACTATGGTGTTGAACGTAGAGCTGTATGAATAGCATTCTCACATAGGTGTTCTTTTTGTCCAGGTGGGCAGTGTGGAGTGCAATAGAGATTGTATCATCTGTGGATCTTTTAGGGCGGCATGCAAATTGGAGTGGGTCTAGGGTTTCTGGGATGATGGTGTTGATGTGAGCCATGACCAGCCTTTCAAAGTGCTTTATGGCTGCAGACGTGAGTGCTTCTGGTCGGTAGTAATTTAGGCAGGTTACCTTAGTGTTCTTGGGCACAGGGACTATAGTGGTCTGCTTAAAACATGTTGGTATTACAGACTCGGACAGGGAGAGTTTGAAAACGTCAGTGAAGACACTTGCCAGTTGGTCAGCGCATGCTTGCAGTACACGTCCTGGTAATCCATCTAGCCCTGCGGCCTTGTGAATGTTGACCTGTTTAAAGGTTATACTCACATCGGCTGCGGAGAGCATGATCATACAGTCTTCCAGAACAACTGGTGCTCTCATGCCTGTTTCAGTGTTATTTGCCTCGAAGCGAGCATAGAAATAGTTCGAAATAGAAATAGAAATAGCTCGTTCTGGTAGGCTCGTTTCACTGGGCAGCTCGGCTGTGCTTCCCTTTGTAGTCTATAATGGTTTTCAAGCCCTGCCACATCCGACGAGCGTCAGAGCTGGTGTAGTACGATTCGATCTTAGTCCTGTATTGACGCTTTGCCTGTTTGATTGTTCGTCGGAGGGAATAGCAGGATTTCTTATAAGCTTCAGTGCGGATGTCATCGATGCACTCATTGATGAAGTCAATGACCGATGTGGTGTATTCCTCATAGCAGGATTTGGTGTGGTGTATTCCTCATAGCAGGATTTCTTATAAGCTTCAGTGCGGATGTCATCGATGCACTCATTGATGAAGCCAATGACCGATGTGGTGTATTCCTCAATGCCATCGGAGGAATCCCGGAACATATTCCAGTCTGTGCTAAGCTACAGTCCTGTAGCTTAGCATCTGCTTCCACGTTTTTATTGCTCTAGTCACTGGTGCTTCCTGCTTAAATTTTAGCTTGTAAGCAGGAATCCGGGGATAGAATTGTGGTCAGATTTGCCAATGGAGGGTGAGGGAGAGCTTTGTATGTATCTCTGTGTGTGGAGTAAAGGTGGTCCAGAGTTTTTTTCCCTCTGGTTGCACATTTAACCTCTCTGATCTACCCATCCCGGATCCGGTATCGTGAATACAGACTCAAGCTCATTACCATTACGCAACGTTAACTATTCACGAAAATCGCAAATGAAATGAAATAAATATATTGGCTCACAAGCTTAGCCTTTTGTTAACAACACTGTCATCTCAGATTTTCAAAATATGCTTCTCAACCATAGGAAAACAATCATTTGTGTAACAGTAGCTAGCTAGCGTAGCATTTAGCGTTAGCATTATCGTTAACATTTAGCAGGCAACACTTTCACAAAAACCAGAAAAGCATTCAAATAAAATAATTTACCTTTGAAGAACTTCAGATGTTTTCAATGAGGAGACTCTGTTAGAAAGCAAATGTTCAGTTTTTCCTGAAAGATTATTTGTTTAGGAGAAATCGCTCCGTTTGGTGCGTCACGTTTGGCTACCAAAAAAACCTGTATCCAGGAGTGTATTTATCCCGGCAAGGCCATTAGCATAACGCAACGTTAACTATTCATGAAAATCGCAAATGAAATGAAATAAATAGGCTAGCTCTCAAGCTTAGCCTTTTGTTAACAACACTGTCATCTCAGATTTTCAAAATATGCTTCTCAACCATAGGAACACAATCATTTGTGTAACAGTAGCTAGCTAGCGTAGCATTTAGCGTTAGCATTATCGTTAGCATTTAGCAGGCAACACTTTCACAAAAACCAGAAAAGCATTCAAATAATCATTTACCTTTGAAGAACTTCAGATGTTTTCAATGAGGAGACTCTGTTAGATAGCAAATGTTCAGTTTTTCCTGAAAGATTATTTGTTTAGGAGAAATCGCTCCGTTTGGTGCGTCACGTTTGGCTACCAAAAAAACCCGAAAATCCAGTCATCAATTACGCCGAACTTTTTTCCAAATTAACTCCATAATATCGACTGAAACATGGCAAACGTTGTTTAGAACCAATCCTCAAGGTGTTTTTCACATATCTCTTCGATGATATATCCTTCGTGGAAGTGTGCGTTCCGTTCTGAATCCCAGGACAAAATGACCGCAACTGGAGATTACGCACAAATTTAGATAAAGGCCACCGGGCGGACCCCTGGAAAATGTAGTCTCTTATGGCCAATCTTCCAATGATATGCCTACAAATACGTCACAATGCTGCAGACATCTTGAAGAAACCACAGAAAGCACATGGTCGTTCCTGCTGCATTCACAGCCATATAAGGAGACATTTGAAAACAGAGCTTCAGAGATTCTGCTCACTTCCTGTTTGACGTTTCATCTTGGTTTCGCCTGTAGAATGAGTTCTGTGGCACTCACAGATAAAATCTTTGCAGTTTTGGAAACGTTAGACTGTGTTCTTTCCAAAGCTGTCAATTCTATGCATAGTCGAGCATCTTTTCGTGACAAAATATTGCGCTTAAAACGGGCACGTTTTTTTTATCCAATAATGAAATAGCGCCCCTATAGGCTTAACAGGTTAACATGCTGATAGGAATTTGGTTAAACGGATTTAAGTTTCGCTGCATTAAAAATTACCCTTGTTTTTCTATCTCAGCTCAAGTGTAAAAGTTATTTTGGTGGAATGAGTACCATCACATATCAGAGTTTTAGAATATTTTTACAGTACATTCTGTTCCCTAGAAGATGAGCATGAGAAATGTTCGTCAGAGTAGCTAGCTATGATCAGAGAAAAGTTCAATTTGTTTTCATACGGACTGTTTTGCCAGTGCAGTCACACAAGGTAGTCATACATTCTGAATCTTTGTTAGTGAGGACCACATGAAAATTATCTATGAAAATGGAGAATGATTATTTTCTTTCGTCTAAGTCTCAGAGAAATAAAAGTGTAGGAGTTCCTTGGTTACAGAAGCACCCTGTGCCAGGGTTCCTTGTTTACAGGAGCACCCTGTGCCAGGGTTCCTTGGTTACAGAAACACCCTGTGCCAGGGTTCCTTGGTTACAGAAGCATCCTGTAGCAGGGTTCCTTGTTTACAGAGGCACCCTGTGCCAGGGTTCCTTGGTTACAGAAGAACCCTGTGGCAGGGTTCCTTGGTTACAGAAACACCCTGTAGCAGGGTTCCTTGTTTACAGAGGCACCCTGTGCCAGGGTTCCTTGTTTACAGAAGCACCCTGTGCCAGGGTTCCTTGGTTACAGAAACACCCTGTGCCAGGGTTCCTTGGTTACAGAAGCATCCTGTAGCAGGGTTCCTTGTTTACAGAGGCACCCTGTGCCAGGGTTCCTTGGTTACAGAAGCACCCTGTGCCAGGGTTCCTTGGTTACAGAAGCACCCTGATCCAATGATTACTGTGCCAGAGTTTCTGAAATAACAACAGAAATTTGGCAAGGTCAGAGATATTGATTTTAGGAAATGGAGAAGGGTATTAGCATATGTGATATAACCAGACTTGTTTTGTGTCTGTGAAAGACGTACAGGGCCCTTGGGAACTGAGCATCAATCAGTTATGTATGTAGTTAGAATATTTACACCAAAGCTTCAGCCAAGTTAATCATGTGAGCCTCTCTCGACTTCTCATGTCAGCTGAACCCCAGTCCACCATCAAGCTATTAATTTAAACAATTTAAACTCTATGGTAGGATCCTTATTTGGTTTCTGTGTGCAGAAGCAGCTGTGTGGACTTGTACTTAGTAAATGAGAACACAGAGAAAGCAGAAGGGCACAGGGGTTCAGATCTCTGAGGAGACACTTCACATCAGGAGAAAAGTATTTCATTGTATTGGTTTCAATCAATATCTATTTGTGCAGGATGGATGGATGATGTAAAACATGGAGGCCATTTAAGCTGCTCTCGATAATGGAGAGAGAGCCAAGCAACTAGGAATTGATATGAGCTGTTGAAAGAAGAGCATGGTTTTGACATGGTGCCACAGTTCTCAGTTCAGCCTATGGTCCTTGTTGTTATAGTGGTGAAATAAAATATATACAGTGCCTTGCGAAAGTATTCGGCCCCCTTGAACTTTGCGACCTTTTGCCACATTTCAGGCTTCAAACAAAGATATAAAACTGTATTTTTTTGTGAAGAATCAACAACAAGTGGGACACAATCATGAAGTGGAACGACATTTATTGGATATTTCAAACTTTTTTAACAAATCAAAAACTGAAAAATTGGGCGTGCAAAATTATTCAGCCCCCTTAAGTTAATACTTTGTAGCGCCACCTTTTGCTGCGATTACAGCTGTAAGTCGCTTGGGGTATGTCTCTATCAGTTTTGCACATCGAGAGACTGAAATTTTGCAAATCCTTGCAAAACAGCTCGAGCTCAGTGAGGTTGGATGGAGAGCATTTGTGAACAGCAGTTTTCAGTTCTTTCCACAGATTCTCGATTGGATTCAGGTCTGGACTTTGACTTGGCCATTCTAACACCTGGATATGTTTATTTTTGAACCATTCCATTGTAGATTTTGCTTTATGTTTTGGATCATTGTCTTGTTGGAAGACAAATCTCCGTCCCAGTCTCAGGTCTTTTGCAGACTCCATCTTCCAGAATGGTCCTGTATTTGGCTCCATCCATCTTCCCATCAATTTTAACCATCTTCCCTGTCCCTGCTGACGAAAAGCAGGCCCAAACCATGATGCTGCCACCACCATGTTTGACAGTGGGGATGGTGTGTTCAGCTGTGTTGCTTTTACGCCAAACATAACGTTTTGCATTGTTGCCAAAAAGTTCAATTTTGGTTTCATCTGACCAGAGCACCTTCTTCCACATGTTTGGTGTGTCTCCCAGGTGGCTTGTGGCAAACTTTAAACAACACTTTTTATGGATATCTTTAAGAAATGGCTTTCTTCTTGCCACTCTTCCATAAAGGCCAGATTTGTGCAATATACGACTGATTGTTGTCCTATGGACAGAGTCTCCCACCTCAGCTGTAGATCTCTGCAGTTCATCCAGAGTGATCATGGGCCTCTTGGCTGCATCTCTGATCAGTCTTCTCCTTGTATGAGCTGAAAGTTTAGAGGGACGGCCAGGTCTTGGTAGATTTGCAGTGGTCTGATACTCCTTCCATTTCAATATTATCGCTTGCACAGTGCTCCTTGGGATGTTTAAAGCTTGGGAAATCTTTTTGTATCCAAATCCGGCTTTAAACTTCTTCACAACAGTATCTCGGACCTGCCTGGTGTGTTCCTTGTTCTTCATGATGCTCTCTGCGCTTTTAACGGACCTCTGAGACTATCACAGTGCAGGTGCATTTATACGGAGACTTGATTACACACAGGTGGATTGTATTTATCATCATTAGTCATTTAGGTCAACATTGGATCATTCAGAGATCCTCACTGAACTTCTGGAGAGAGTTTGCTGCACTGAAAGTAAAGGGGCTGAATAATTTTGCACGCCCAATTTTTCAGTTTTTGATTTGTTAAAAAAGTTTGAAATATCCAATAAATGTCGTTCCACTTCATGATTGTGTCCCACTTGTTTCTTCACAAAAAAATACAGTTTTATATCTTTATGTTTGAAGCCTGAAATGTGGCAAAAGGTCGCAAAGTTCAAGGGGGCCGAATACTTTCGCAAGGCACTGTATATGTATTTTTTTAAATCAAATTGTATTTTTCAAATGCGCCGAAAACAACAAGTGTAGACTTTACAGTGAAATACTTACTTACAAGCCCTTTCCCACCAATGCAGTTTAAAAAGTATGAACATTAAGAAATAGATAAAATAAAATAGTAACACAATAAAATAACACAATAAAATAACAATGACAAGGTTATATACAGGCTATATACAAGGAGTACCGGTACTTAGTCACTGTACTGGGGTATGAGGTAGTTGAGTGATTGAGGTAATATGTACATGTAGGTTTGGTTAGGTGATTGATTGAAGTACTCTGTACATGTAGGTTTGGTTAAGTGATTGATTGAAGTACTCTGTACATGTAGGTTTGGTCAGGTGATTGTTTGAAGTACTCTGTACATGTAGGTGTGGTTAGGTGATTGATTGATTGAAGTACTCTGTACATGTAGGTTTGGTTAGGTGATTGTTTGAAGTACTCTGTACATGTAGGTTTGGTTAGGTGATTGATTGAAGTACTCTGTCCATGTAGGTTTGGTTAGGTGATTGATTGAAGTACTCTGTCCATGTAGAAGGGGGTGAAAAGCAGAAAGTCCAGGTAGCTGTTTAACTGTTCAGCCGTCTTATGGCTTTGGGGTAGAATCTGTTCAGGAGCATTTCCGTGCCAGACTTGGCTCTTCGGTACAGCAGAGAGAACAGACAGTGACTTGGGTGGCTGGAGTCATTGATCATTTTTAGGGTATTCCTGGTATAGAGGTCCTGGATGACAGTGAGCTTGGCCACACTGTTAACAGACACGTTGTGCGTTGTTCTTTGTTTTATTCATTTGCTTGTGGCTTTGTGGCATTCCCCCTTAGAGGGATAGCATAGCCACATTTAGATTTGCTCTCATGAAAGGAAAACACGGGGCAAATCTCTCCCAGGCTCTCTGCTCTACCTCCTGGTGCTCATCCTCACACAGATCAGCTGACAGAGGGAAGCGTGTGCTCTGATCATCTGAGAGAGAAAGAAGAGGAGGACTTGCCAAAGAGATGATTCACAAAAATACATGTTTCCTTCCCCTCTCTGCATCGCTTCCCACCCACTGTGTTTTGGGGGCTGAGCAGCTCATCAAAAAGCATTTGGAATTGAGTGAGGAGATATTTTGGTTGAAAGAAACAGAAGTCATTTGGCAGTAGTTAGAGTACCCCCATTTGCAGTACTGTCAAATATTTTGTTTTTGGAAAAGCTTAATTTAAAAAAAAATCTTTCTCTGTGATTTTGTAGTGCTTTGCCTCTGACACGAAATGCAATGATGATTATACACAGTATTTCTGCTCGTGTCATGAAGATGATACCATTTGGCTCTTGGCCAATCATGCAGCCTTCAATAAATTCTTATTTAGCCAGTGAGCAGTAACATCTGGACTTTTCCCTGCCTGTCAGAAGATGTAGATCATGAGCTGCTACTAGCTGTGCTGCAGACTGGGTTGGGTTCAATCTGCAGTAGTTATACTATAGGATGAACAGTAGTGGGGCCTCCCATACATTTAGAAGGGAGGGGCCCTTTGCTCACAGACCTATTTTAGTAAATTTAACCTCAGCGAGGTTATCTAAAGATGACCTGGGTTAGGCTCACCGAAGCAGAACTACTGGATAATATCAGTATTTATAAGTGTATATTTACAGAATTGTTTTGCATAGCAGATGCAAAACTTTTAGAACCATTCAGTCAGTGACTTTTGTTTTGGCAAACTGGAAACTTTCACCCAAAATAAACACACGTTTTACGTGTCCTAAATAAACATGTTTTACATGTCCTAAATAAACATGTTTTACGTGTCCTAAATAAACATGTTTTACATGTCCTAAATAAACACGTTTTACGTGTCCTAAATAAACACGTCTTACGTGTCCTAAATAAACATGTTTTTACGTGTCCTAAATAAACATGTTTTACATGTCCTAAATAAACATGTTTTACGTGTCCTAAATAAACACGTTTTACGTGTCCTAAATAAACATGTTTTTACGTGTCCTAAATAAACATGTTTTACATGTCCTAAATAAACATGTTTTACGTGTCCTAAATAAACATGTTTTACATGTCCTAAATAAACATGTTTTACATGTCCTAAATAAACATGTTTTACGTGTCCTAAATAAACATGTTTTACATGTCCTAAATAACATGTTTTACATGTCCTAAATAAACATGTTTTACATGTCCTAAATAAACATGTTTTCCGTGTCCTAAATAAACATGTTTTACATGTCCTAAATAAACATGTTTTCCGCGTCCTAAATAAACATGTTTTACATGTCCTAAATAAACATGTTTTACGTGTCCTAAATAAACATGTTTTACGTGTCCTAAATAAACACGTTTTACGTGTCCTAAATAAACATGTTTTACATGTCCTAAATAAACATGTTTTACGTGTCCTAAATAAACATGTTTTACATGTCCTAAATAAACATGTTTTACATGTCCTAAATAAACATGTTTTACATAAACACGTTTTACGTGTCCTAAATAACACTAAATAAACATGTTTTAAACATGTTTTACATGTCCTAAATAACATGTTTTGCGTGTCCTAAATAAACATGTTTTACATGTCCTAAATAAACATGTTTTACATGTCCTAAATAAACATGTTTTACGTGTCCTAAATAAACACGTTTTATGTGTCCTAAATAAACACGTTTTACGTGTCCTAAATAAACATGTTTTACGTGTCCTAAATAAACATGTTTTACGTGTCCTAAATTAACATGTTTTACGTGTCCTAAATAAACATGTTGTAGATTAAGAGAACCGTTCTAATCAAGGAGACTGCATGTAGACCTATTCTCTGAATGGGGATAAGAGAGCTGTGACAATGGCAGTGGGCTCTGTGCGTGTTGGCAGTTCTGAGTTGTCCTCTGACACTCTCTGACCCCAGTGGATGAAAGCGGACATGTAATTTGCAGGGTGAATTCGCTGACTGACGAATGGCTCAATAATAGCTCTGGGAGAAGAGGATGAGACCCATTGCTGTAACGTTAGTCCCATCTCTGCTCTAGGCTTTATTTCATTCTCTCTCTCTCTCTCTCTCTCTCTCTCTCTCTCTCTCTCTCTCTCTCTCTCTCTGTCTCTCTCTCGCTCTCTGTCTCTCTCTTTCCCCCTCTCTCTCTCTCTCTTTCCCTCTCTTTCTCTCTTTTCTCTCTCTCTCGCTCTATTTCCTCCATCTCTTTCGGTGTGATTTATTGTGTAATCACCAGGGTGCTTCAGCTCCACAGTCACTGTAGCATGCACCAGGGAGGGCAGAGCAACCTCCTCCCTCCTCCCTTGGGTCATGGCAGCTCCATTCATCCTGGGGGAAGAGAGGAGGAGGAGGAGGAGCTGGGCTGAGAAAGGAGAGGAGAAAATATGTGTCAGGAGAGGAGAGTAGCAGGGTAGGCTGTGGATGAATATAGGGAGGAGTCCCATGGGGCGAAACTAGAGAAAGTTGTCAGGGATGTGAGGAGGAGAGATATGTCCCATGGGGCGAAACTAGAGAAAGTTGTCAGGGATATGAGGAGGAGAGATATGTCCCATGGGGCGAAACTAGAGAAAGTTGTCAGGGATATGTGTTAAAGGTTACTATTCTTCACGATGGTTTAATGCCTCTCGCTACTTTTATCTCCACCTTCGGACGGCGATACTCCCCAGCCTGCCTCCAGGGTCCTTTCCCATCTAGGATCTCCTCCCAGGTCCATGCTGCTTGGTCCTTTGGTGGTGGGTAGTTCTGTTACGTTTGTTGAAAGGAATGGACCAAGGCGCAGCGTGAGTAGAGTTCCACATTCTTTAATTGTGAAACTTACAACAAAAACAACAAAGAATATAACAAACGTGCAGTATTGCAGTGCACAAGGCAACTATACAAAAACAAGATCCCACAACAGAAAGTGGGAAAAAGGGCTTCCTAAGTATGATCCCCAATCAGAGACAACGATAGACAGCTGCCTCTGATTGGGAACCATACTCGGACTCTATATAGTCTCGGTATTGCTATAGTAGTGTGTCAATGTAGCCTAGATATTGGTTTACGGAGAACAGCAGTAAACATCTTGAAGTGGAGAGCTTCTGAAGGAGAGCATCAAGTCCCTGTGACTCCTCTGATATTCTACATGTAGAGCCTCCTCAGGCACCCCTTATAGAGCTGTGGGCTGCTGACCATGTGGCTCAGATAGAGACTGAGAGCTTCTACCTCCCTCCCTCCCCACCTGCTGTCCTCTCTCCCTACTGCCCTCCCTCCCTCCCTCCCTACTGCCCTCCCTCCCTCCCTCCCTACTGCCTTCCCTCCCTCCCTACTGCCTTCCCTCCCTCCCTACTGCCCTCCCTGCTCCCTACTGCCTTCCCTCCCTCCCTACTGCCCTCCCTCCCTCCCTACCTACTGCCCTCCCTACCTCCCTCCCTCCCTACTGCCTTCCCTCCCTGCTTCCCTACTGCCCTCCCTCCCTACCTCCCTCCCTCCCTCCCTCCCTCCCTACTGCCTTCCCTCCCTCCCTACTGCCCTCCCTCCCTCCCTACTGCCTTCCCTCCCTCCCTACTGTCCTCCCTCCCCTCTACTGCCCTCCCTACCTCCCCCTACTGCCCTCCCTCCCTCCCTGCCCTCCCTGCCCTCCCCCACTGCCCTCCTTCCCTCCCTGCCTACTGCCCTCCTTCCCTCCCTCCCTACTGCCCTCCCTCCCTGCCCTCCTGCCCTCCCTCCCTCCCTCCCTCCTTCCCTGCCCTCCCTACTGCCCTCCCTCCCCCCTACTGCATTCCCCCACTGCCCTCCTTCCCTGCCCTCCCTACTGCCCTCCTTCCCTCCCTGCATTCCCCCACTGCCCCCTCCCTCCCTCCCTACTGCCCTCCCTCCCTCCCTAATGCCCTCCCTCCCTCCCTGCTGCCTTCCCTCCCTCCCTCCCTACTGTCCTCCCTCCCCCTACTGCCCTCCCTCCCTCCCTACTGCCCTCCCTCCCTCCCTACTGCCCTCCCTACCTCCCTACTGCCTTCCCTCCCTCCCTCCCTCCCTACTGCCCTCCCTCCCTCTCTACTGCCCTCCCTCCCTCCCTACTGCCCTCCCTCCCTCCCTACTGCCTTCCCTACCTCCTTCCCTCTCTACTGCCCTCCCCCCACTGCCCTCCCTCCTTCCCTCCCTACTGCCCTCCTTCCCTCCCTCCCTACTGCCCTCCCTACTGCCCTCCCCCCACTGCCCTCCTTCCTTCCCTCCCTACTGCCCTCCATCCCTCCCTCCCTACTGCCCTCCCTACTGCCCTCCCCCCACTGCCCTCCATCCTTCCCTCGCTACTGCCCTCCTTCCCTCCCTCGCTACTGCCCTCCTTCCCTCCCTCGCTACTGCCTTCCCTCCCTCCCTACTGCCCTCCCTCCCTACTGCCCTCCCTCCCTACTGCCCTCCCTCCCTCCCTACTGACCTCCCTTCCCCCTACTGTCCTCCCTCTCTACTGCCCTCCCTCCCTCCCTACTGCCTTCCCTACCTCCCTACTGCCCTCCCTCCCTCCCTACTGCCCTCCCTCCCTCCCTCCCTACTGCCCTCCCTCCCTCCCTACTGCCTTCCCTCCCTCCCTACTGACCTCCCTTCCCCCTAATGCCTTCCCTCCCTCCCTACTGCCCTCCCTCCCTCCCTACTGCCCTCCCTCCCTTCCTACTGCCCTCCCTCCCTCCAGACAACCCAAGCCAAGGACAAATTGCCTTAAATTTACAGTTTTACTTAGAGCCATAGCTGAATGGAACTCTTTACAATCCATATTTCTCAGGAAAAAAGTAAATCCACCTTCAAGAAAAAAATAAAAGATCTAATGTGATAGACCATATGACTGGACAGGAAATAGACCATATGACTGGACAGGAAATAGACCGTATGACTGGACAGGAAATAGAAAGAACATCTAATGTGATAGACCATATGACTGGACAGGAAATAGACCATATGACTGGACAGGAAATAGACCATATGACTGGACAGGAAATAGAAAGAACATCTAATGTGATAGACCATATGACTGGACAGGAAATAGACCATATGACTGGACAGGAAATAGACCATATGACTGGACAGGAAATAGAAAGAACATCTAATGTGATAGACCATATGACTGGACAGGAAATAGAAAGAACATCTAATGTGATAGACCATATGACTGGACAGGAAATAGACCATATGACTGGACAGGAAATAGAAAGAACATCTAATGTGATAGACCATATGACTGGACAGGAAATAGACCATATGACTGGACAGGAAATAGAAAGAACATCTAATGTGATAGACCATATGACTGGACAGGAAATAGACCATATGACTGGACAGGAAATAGAAAAAACATCTTGTGTGATAGACCATATGACTGGACAGGAAATAGAAAGAACATCTTGTGTGATAGACCATATGACTGGACAGGAAATAGAAAGAACATCTTGTGTGATAGACCATATGACTGGACAGGAAATAGAAAGAACATCTTGTGTGATAGACCATATGACTGGACAGGAAATAGAAAGAACATCTTGTGTGATAGACCATATGACTGGACAGGAAATAGAAAGAACATCTAATGTGATAGACCATATGACTGGACAGGAAATAGACCATATGACTGGACAGGAAATAGACCATATGACTGGACAGGAAATAGACCATATGACTGGACAGGAAATAGAAAGAACATCTAATGTGATAGACCATATGACTGGACAGGAAATAGAAAGAACATCTAATGTGATAGACCATATGACTGGACAGGAAATAGACCATATGACTGGACAGGAAATAGAAAGAACATCTAATGTGATAGACCATATGACTGGACAGGAAATAGAAAGAACATCTAATGTGATAGACCATATGACTGGACAGGAAATAGACCATATGACTGGACAGGAAATAGAAAGAACATCTAATGTGATAGACCATATGACTGGACAGGAAATAGACCATATGACTGGACAGGAAATAGAAAAAACATCTTGTGTGATAGACCATATGACTGGACAGGAAATAGAAAGAACATCTTGTGTGATAGACCATATGACTGGACAGGAAATAGAAAGAACATCTTGTGTGATAGACCATATGACTGGACAGGAAATAGAAAGAACATATTGTGTGATAGACCATATGACTGGACAGGAAATAGAAAGAACATCTTGTGTGATAGACCATATGACTGGACAGGAAATAGAAAGAACATCTTGTGTGATAGACCATATGACTGGACAGGAAATAGAAAGAACATCTTGTGTGATAGACCATATGACTGGACAGGAAATAGAAAGAACATCTAATGTGATAGACCATATGACTGGACAGGAAATAGAAAGAACATCTAATGTGATAGACCATATGACTGGACAGGAAATAGAAAGAACATCTAATGTGATAGACCATATGACTGGACAGGAAATAGACCATATGACTGGACAGGAAATAGAAAGAACATCTAATGTGATAGACCATATGACTGGACAGGAAATAGAAAGAACATCTAATGTGATAGACCATATGACTGGACAGGAAATAGACCGTATGACTGGACAGGAAATAGAAAGAACATCTAATGTGATAGACCATATGACTGGACAGGAAATAGAAAGAACATCTAATGTATTAGACCATATGACTGGACAGGAAATAGACCATATGACTGGACAGGAAATAGAAAGAACATCTAATGTGATAGACCATATGACTGGACAGGAAATAGAAAGAACATCTAATGTGATAGACCATATGACTGGACAGGAAATAGAAAGAACATCTAATGTGATAGACCAAATGACTGGACAGGAAATAGAAAGAACATCTAATGTGATAGACCATATGACTGGACAGGAAATAGACCATATGACTGGACAGGACGTAAAAAGCATTAACTGAATATTAAATGTTTTTCCTGTCAGGTATTTTAATTATCTGTATTGTGTACTTGTTGAATGTTTGTGAAGTCTTGATTGTGGTTGTTTGTAATGTCTTGTTAATTGGTGTTGGAACCCAGGAAGATTAGCTAGCGCTACAGCGTTAGCTAATGGGCATGCTAATAAAAATTACAAAATTACAAATTACCTACTGCCCTTCCTCCCTACTACTGCCTTCCCTCCCTCCCTACTGCCTTCCCTTCCTCCCTCCCTACAGCACTACCTCCCTGCTGCCCTCCCTCCATCTCTCCTTCCCTCTCTCCTTCCCTCTCTCTCTCCCTCCTTACCCTCAACCCTCCCCTCTGCCCCCTCCCTGTGGGAATGACTCACATTGTAGCTGGCTTGTATAACATGCAGTAACATTGGGGCAGGGTGTGAAGGGGAGCGCAGGCTAGCACAGCACAGTGAGTCAGCCCGGAGCCAGGAGGCGACTCTGTGACACAGAGCGCACACACAGTAGAGACATGGACACAGCCATGAGCATATTCAGGACCAGCCACTGTTACAAACACATGCAGTACACAAAGTAACCTCTAAATGACAGTGACATAGTTATAGTCGAAGATCCGTTTCATGTAGGTCATTGCCTTTACAATTACATGAATATGAAATTAATAGTCAAATGTTGCACTTTTTAGAATGTTGGTTGTGTTTTGTGTTAATTGTTCAACAGTGTGTGTAGTGTTTATTAGTCCTATCAGATAGGCAGAATCAGCCTTTAATCAGAGGCTGGGATTTTCACACAGGTTCCCATGAGATCTTAATTCCTCACCTCAGTCGGTGTGTAATTCCTCCCCTCAGTCAGTGTGTAATTCCTCACCTCAGTCAGTGTGTAATTCCTCACCTCAGTCAGTGTGTAATTCCTCACCTCAGTCTGTGTTTAATTCCTCACCTCAGTCAGTGTGTAATTCCTCACCTCAGTCAGTGTGTAATTCCTCACCTCAGTCTGTGTTTAATTCCTCACCTCAGTCAGTGTGTAATTCCTCACCTCAGTCAGTGTGTAATTCCTCACCTCAGTCAGTGTGTAATTCCTCGTTCTATCTTTTCTATTTAGTGGAGCCTTTCCTTCCCTGCTGTGGAGGGGTGGGCTGGGATGATCCCTGCACGGCTGAGCAGGAGGCAGGATGGAAGAATGTGGGGATGCGGGCTGTGGGAGGTCAGGCTGAATCAGGGACTGGAGAACCAGACACATGCAGCAGATGCTTCTCTTCTCCACATGTCACCCATATTTGAGGAACTCTGAGCTTTCGAGAAGACCTCAACACTCCCCATTCACAAACAAATAATGCTAGGATCTTGGTATCATACTGTCTTACTTCTCAGGTGATCAGGTTAACCAGGTCTGTCAATGCACTGCAGTGCATCATCTGTAGAGAGAAGCCTCGAGGTAAGTTGGCTAGTTTGATTGGTTGGAAGGGAGATGCTACCCAGACTCCTTGGGAAATAACAATAACCGTGACCTCACTCATTAACATGTCACTGACTTTATTTTTCTCCCTTGCCAAGTTCCCGAGTGGCGCAGCAGTCTAAGGCACTGCAACTCAGTGCTAAATGCCTCACTACAGACCTGGATCGATTCCAGGCTGTATCACAACTGGCTGTGATTGGGAGTCCCATAGGGTGGTGCACAATTGGCCCAGCGTTGTTAGGGTTTGGCTGGGGTAGGCCGTCATTGTAAATGAAAATGTGTTCTTAAATGACTTGCCTAGTTTAAATAAAAATAAAACATGTTTGCTGACTAGATTCTGACATGCAAAGTTTGACTCTTACTGCTAATGTGGGACTCCAGCTGTATCAGTCTCTCTGAACCTGGGAGTCAGTCTAGATGTTGGCAGAACAGGTTTACTCAGGTGTGCAATGAATGACTTGTTTTCTGCAGGTGAGGAGGAGTTATTTTGAGACTTTGGGGCCAGTATGCTCTGTTTCCTGCGGGGTCCACTGGTAAAGATCTGTCTGTCTAGACTCTAGACTCCCCCATGAGCCCTCGCTCCACTCCATAGATCCAGCAGCTCGCCTCACTGCCCACATGAAAAAATACTACAGTTCACAATACGAATACTACTGTACTTACTACAGAATTCTATAGTCAACTGTAATATACTGTAGAATACCTCACACTGTAGTATCCATCGATCACTTACTATAGAATGTTGTAGTATTCTGTTGAATACAGTATTATCAGGGGTAAAAAACACTGTACTAACCCCAGTCCTACCTACAGGTTATGGAAAATGAACTCTTAGTATTTCTCCAGTAGATTTCCTGAAGGAGAAAGTCTCTACTTTAATGTCAAAGATAATAAAACAAAACTACTATAATAAATATTAGAGCATACTAGAGTAATGTCCTCAAAAAAACTATAGCAAATACCACAGTATACTACAATCCACAAAAACACTACATGCATTATTAGAGTATATAAACTCAGCAAAAAAATAGAAACGGCCCTTTTTCAGGACCCTGTCTTTCAAAGATAATTCGTAAAAATCCAAATAACCTTACATATCTTAATTGTAAAGGGTTTAAACACTGTTTCCCATGCTTGTTCAATGAACCATGAACAATTAATGAACATGGAACGGTCGTTAGGACACCAACAGCTTACAGACGGTAGGCAATTAAGGTCACAGTTACGAAAACTTAGGACACTAAAGAGGCCTTTCTACTGATTCTGAAAAACACAACAACTCATCTGCGTGAACGTGCCTTAGGCATGCTGCAAGGAGGCGTGAGGACTGCAGATGTGGCCAGGGCAATAAATTACAATGTCCGTACTGTGAGACGCCTAAGACAGCGCTACAGGGAGACAGGACGGACAGCTGATCGTCCTCTCAGTGGCAGACCACGTGTAACAACATCTGCACAGGATCGGTACATCCGAACATCACACCTGCGGGACAGGTACAGGATGGCAACAACAACTTCCCGAGTTACACCAGGAACACACAATCCCTCCATCAGTGCTCAGACTGTCCACAATAGGCTGAGAGAGGCTGGACTGAGGGCTTGTAGGCCTGTGGTAAGGCAGGTCCTCACCAGACATCACCGGCAACAACGTCGCCTATGGGCACAAACCCACCGTCACTGGACCAGACAGGACTGGCAAAAAGTGCTCTTCGTTTATCGTAGAAGGAATGAGCGTTACACCGAGGCCTGTACTCTGGTGCGGGATCGATTTGGAGGTGGAGGGTCCGTCATGGTCTGGGGTCGGTGTGTCACAGCATCATCAGACTGAGCTTGTTGTCATTACAGGCAATCTCAACGCTATGCGTTACAGGGAAGACATCCTTCTCCCCATGTTGTACCCTTCCTGCAGGCTCAACCTGACATGACCCTCCAGCATCACAATGCCACCAGCCATACTGCTCGTTCTGTGCAAGACAGGAATGTTAGTGATCTGCCATGGCCAGCGAAGAGCCCGAATCTCAATCCCATTGAGCACGTCTGGGACCTGTTGGATCGGAGGGTGAGGGCTAGGGCCATTCCCCCCCAGAAATGTCAAGGAACTTGCAGGTGCCTTGGTGGATGAGTGCGGTAACATCTCACAGCAAGAACTGGCTAATCTGGTGCAGTCAATGAGGAGGAGATGCACTGCAGTACTTAATGCAGCTGGTGGCCACACAAGATACTGACTGTTACTTTTGATTTTGACCCCCCCTTTGTTCAGGGACACATTATTCCATTTCTGTTAGTCACATGTCTGTGAAACTTGTTCAGTTTATGTCTCAGTTGTTGAATCTTGTTATATTCATATAAACATTTACACATGTTAAGTTTGCTGAAAATAAATGCAGTTGACAGTGAGAGGACGTTTCTTTTTTTGCTGAGTTTACTACAGTGTTCTTTTAAAAGAGTATTTATACTATAGTTTACTGTAAATACTATAGTATACTACAGTATACTACGCTAAATACTACAATATACTACCTTAAATACTGCTACAGTAAAGTCCGCGAAAACACTACAGTGAATATTATAGCATTTATACCATGGTCTACTCTAGTATGTTTTTAATGTGGATGTGTTCTCATGCTAACAACAGAGACCAGTTTTGATTCAGACTGGAGGCATATTTCCTTTCACCCCAGCACTGTTTGGGGAAACTTTTCTGCCCTCTGCAGTCTCCTCAACAGCAGGGCTCTCTGTCTTTTATCTGTTTCTCTGCAGTCGCCTCAACGGCAGGGCTCTCTGTATTTTTTCTGCTTCTCTGCAGTCTCCTCAACGGCAGGGCTCTCTGTCTTTTATCTGCCTCTCTGCAGTCGCCTCAACAGCAGGGCTCTCTGTATTTTTTCTGCTTCTCTGCAGTCTCCTCAACGGCAGGGCTCTCTGTCTTTTATCTTCCTCTCTGCAGTCGCCTCAACAGCAGGGCTCTCTGTATTTTTTCTGCCTCTCTGCACTCAACGGCAGGGCTCTGTCTTTTATCTGCCTCTCTGCAGTCGCCTCAACAGCAGGGCTCTCTGTATTTTTTCTGCTTCTCTGCAGTCGCCTCAACAGCAGGGCTCTCTGTCTTTTATCTGCCTCTCTGCAGTCGCCTCAACGGCAGGGCTCTCTGTATTTTTTCTGCTTCTCTGCAGTCGCCTCAACAGCAGGGCTCTCTGTCTCTGCAGTCAGTCGCCTCAACAGCAGGGCTCTCTGTATTTTTTCTGCCTCTCTGCACTCAACGGCAGGGCTCTTTTTTTGATGCTGCTGAAACATGTTCGTCTGAGCTTTGATTAACGGTGTTGTGGCATTTATTTTACTGATCTGTTTGATATCACAATTGCCAGTTCCTTTCTTACATTAAAAGCAATTACCCATGTGCCATGTCTCTGGAAGTGCCTTCTCCTCACCTGATTAGATCGGATACAGCCATCTGTATCTGTCAGCATGCCATAAAGCAGAGGACTTTGTAAGCAGAGAGAGAAATACGGTGCTGCCGTTTCTGCCTTCCTGGCTGTACTTCCTGGTACTTCACTTTAGAGATGTTTTATTGCTATCAGATGTATTTGTTGTTGTTTTCTGTGTCCTGCTGAGGAGGAGGTCATGCTATTGGCCAACAGGAACAAACCAACCTACATGGAGAGTTGACTTTGTTTGTTTTGTGACCCGCTCCAGCACTGTGTCTCTTTACCCCCTCACCCTTGCCACCCCTGCCTGGTATTGATGGTCTGACTCATGCCTCTGTCACCCAGCAGTGTGCAACACCAGGCGAGCTGACCGACTGACCTGCCTTCTCCAGATGCACTGTGGGGCTGTGGTTACATAGAGAGAGAGAGAGAGAGAGAGAGAGAGAGAGAGAGAGAGAGAGAGAGAGAGAGAGAGAGAGAGAGAGAGAGAGAGAGAGAGAGAGAGAGAGAGAGAGAGAGAGAGAGAGAGAGAGAGAGAGAGAGAGAGAGAGAGAGAGAGAGACTTCTACAGAGCTCCCAGATACAGACTGGCAACACTCACTGATGCCTCATGTATTCTGGCCCATTTCCACACACAGCTCACCATTATCCTCTCACACTGCTGGTGCTGCTCCCGGCCCATGGCCTGGGCCACTCATCCATGCTAAAGAGGGATTTACACCCAGGGCCGACCAGGCCAGGCATGGCAGACAGGCAGTCAGACAGCGTGGGCCCACAACATCATGTCAGATATGGGCTGTTGTGGGCTGTGATGAATCATAAACCTGCAAGATTACAGGAAGGGTTAGAATGTGGGTCACTGGGTCAGGGGTGGGGTGGGGGGAGGGGGGGGGGGGTTGCAGTCATGGAAGAGGGATTTGATGCTCATGGTGAAAGTGCATTTGGAGGGGCGGTTGACACGCACTGAAGCGGAATGTTGTGATGTGAGTCATAGAGCGGCCCTAATCTTCTCCGGATTGACAGCTGAGAGATTCAGCTGAGAAGTGGTGAGTAATGAGGACTGGCTGGGAATGTTGCATCGTGAATCTCTCAATAAAGTTTGTTAAACACAAAGTTGTTTTACAAATGTGTCTTCTTCTTCTCCTCAGTCTTTCTCTCCACATAGTTAAAAAACACAACGTCGCCTTCTAATCCTACCCCCGGGGGGGTCAATGTAGCTAAGGTTAATGTCCTGGCCGGTACACTCTCTGCTGATTTCCCCTAACACTACACTTTGTGTACAGTTCTGTAGGAGTCTCTCGCTCTCTCTCTCTCTCTCTGAGACCACAGCTCTACCTGCCAGACTGCCACTCTCTCTGAGACCACAGCCCTACCTGCCAGACTGCCACTCTCTCTGAGACCACAGCCCTACCTGCCCGACTGCCACTCTCTCTGAGACCACAGCCCTACCTGCCAGACTGCCACTCTCTCTGAGACCACAGCCCTACCTGCCCGACTGCCACTCTCTCTGAGACCACAGCCCTACCTGCCCGACTGCCACTCTCTCTGAGACCACAGCCCTTCCTGCCCGACTGCCACTCTCTCTGAGACCACAGCCCTACCTGCCAGACTGCCACTCTCTCTGAGACCACAGCCCTACCTGCCAGACTGCCACTCTCTCTGAGACCACAGCCCTACCTGCCCAACTGCCACTCTCTCTGAGACCACAGCCCTACCTGCCAGACTGCCACTCTCTCTGAGACCACAGCCCTACCTGCCAGACTGCCACTCTCTCTGAGACCACAGCCCTACCTGCCAGACTGCCACTCTCTCTGAGACCACAGCCCTACCTGCCAGACTGCCACTCTCTCTGAGACCACAGCCCTACCTGCCAGACTGCCACTCTCTCTGAGACCACAGCCCTACCTGCCAGACTGCCACTCTCTCTGAGACCACAGCCCTACCTGCCAGACTGCCACTCTCTCTGAGACCACAGCCCTACCTGCCCGACTGCCACTCTCTCTGAGACCACAGCCCTACCTGCCAGACTGCCACTCTCTCTGAGACCACAGCCCTACCTGCCAGATTGCCACTCTCTCTGAGACCACAGCCCTACCTGCCAGACTGCCACTCTCTCTGATGTCAAATGAGCCTGTCTGCACAAATGACAGAGTTGTTGTGGAGAAACAACAGCCAGTCATTTCACCTCATTCTCCTCCTCTCTATGGAGGCTACTGCTTCTGTTGCTGTGAGAATACCTATTATAGTAATAGTCTGTCTGCAACACAATAAACACCAACGTCAGCTGGACTGTGTGTGTATGACACCTTGATTTAAAAACATTCTCGTAATGATCTAAAATTCAAACAAGTTTTGTCCTAGTTTTTAAATGCTGCCTCAACGTATTGACCAAATTGTATGATTTATCACTCATTTCAATTCCTGGCTCTGCCAAGCTGAGATGGATAGGAGAGAGAAAATTGCCTTGTCGCCTGTTTAAACATCTGCCAGCATCTGCTAGGTGAACATAGTAGAATACAATATGCCTTGTGGTCTGTCAGCTCATCATTACATGAAACAAAACCATTCGAATGTCTAACTTCCTCAGGGTTATTTGGGGTCATTGGTATGGATTTGTTATGCTTATACAGGGTGTGTGTGTGTGTGTGTGTGTGTGTGTGTGTGTGTGTGTGTGTGTGTGTGTATATGTATGTATGTATGTATGTATGTATGTGTGTGTGTGTGTGTGTGTGTGTGTATGTATGTGTGTGTGTGTGTGGTGTGTGTGTGTGTTGTGTGTGTGTGTGTGTGTGTGTGTGTGTGTGTGTGTGTGTGTGTGTGTGTGTGTGTGTGTGTGTGTGTGTGTGTGTGTGTGTGTGTGTGTGTGTGTGTGTGTGTGTGTGTTTGTGTGTGTTGGGGGTGGTGTATGCTGGTGTCCAGTTCTGCTTACCTTGTCAAATGGAACGGCTTTGTCAGCTGAAAACCGATACTTACAAAGAGAAAACAATCCCATCTTTAGTTTCATCTGGATTGAGAGGATCAAAGCATGTACCCTTTTTAAAATACAGGACATGTATTTTATTTGACATATTTGCTATTTATTTTACAGTCCCCCATGTATCTTGTAGACACTACTGATTGAGGGGGAAAATATAGTTAGTTACATATCGGGATATTATTTTTGACGATATATCACAATATTAGTTTTGACTATTGCATTTCAATTTCTGCGCTACTTGGCTGTACTTGCATCAAAACGGCAGTATTTTTCCTTCATAGTTTGTTCTCTGTTTCTTTTAAATAGGGAGCCAATGTGTTTTAAGGACCAGGACTGATCTAAACCTGTTTTCTCATGTGTCTCTCTGGTCCCTCTACAGCAGACGTATAGTGAGCAATATGTTTGGAACATAGAAACACTATAAAATTACAGTATCATATCACACTACATATAGAATCACACTACATATAGAATCACATTACATATAGAATCACATTACATATAGAATCACATTACATATAGAATCACACTACATATAGAATCACACACTATACATATAGAATCACACTTCATATAGAATCACACTACATATAGAATCACACACTATACATATAGAATCACACTTCAATCACACTACATATAGAATCACATTACATATAGAATCACATTACATATCACACATATACATTACATATAGAATCACATTACACTATACATATAGAATCACATTACATATAGAATCACATTACACACACTATACATATAGAATCACATTACATATAGAATCACACTACATATAGAATCACATTACATATAGAATCACATTACATATAGAATCACTATACATATATAATCACACACTATAAATATATAATCATACACTATACATATAGAATCACACTTCATATAGAATCACACTACATATAGAATCACTATACATATATAATCATACACTATACATATAGAATCACATTACATATAGAATCACATTACATATAGAATCACTATACATATAGAATCACACACTATAAATATATAATCATACACTATACATATAGAATCACACTACATATAGAATCACACACTATACACTTCATATAGAATCACACTACATATAGAATCACACTACATATAGAATCACTATACATATATAATCATACACTATACATATATAATCATACACTATACATATATAATCATACACATTACATATAGAATCACACTTCATATAGAATCACACTACATATAGAATCACTATACATATAGAATCACACACTATAAATATATAATCACACACTATACATATAGAATCACACTTCATATAGAATCACACTACATATAGAATCACTATACATATAGAATCACACTACATATAGAATCACACATATAGAATCACATACATATAGAATCACTATACATATAGAATCACACTACATATAGAATCACACTACATATAGAATCACTATACATATAGAATCACACTACATATAGAATCACATTACATATACAGTTGAAGTCGGAAGATTACATACACCTTAGCCAAATACATTTAAACTCAGTTTTTCAATTCCTGACATTTAATCTTTGTAAAAAATTCCCTGTCTTAGGTCAGTTAGGATCACCACTTTTTTTTAAGAATGTGAAATGTCAGAATAACATTAGAGAGAATGATTTATTTCAACTTTTATTTCTTTCATCACATTCCCAGTGAGTCAGAAGTTTACATACACTCAATTTGTATTTTGTAGCATTGCCTTTAAAATGGTTTAACTTGGGTCAAATGTTTCAGATATCCTTCCACAAGATTCCCACAATAAGTTGGGTGAATTTTGGCCCATTCCTCCTGACAGAGCTGGTGTAAGAGTCAGGTTTGTAGGTCTCCTTGCTCCCACATGCTTTTTCAGTTCTGCCCACAAATTTTCTATGGGATTGAGGTCAGGGCTTTGTGATGGCCACTCCAATACCTTGACTTTGTTGTCCTTAAGCCATTTTGCCACAACTTTGGAAGTATGCTTGGGGTCATTGTCCATCTGGAAGACCCATTTGCGACCAAGCTTTAACTTCCTAGCTGATGTCTTGAGATGTTGCTTCAAAATATCCACATATTTCCCTGCTTCATGATGCCATCTGTTTTGTGAAGTGCACCAGTCCCTCCTGCAGCAAAGCACCCCCACAACATGGTGCTGCCACCCCTGTGCGTCACAGTTGGGATGGTGTTCTTCAGCTTGCGAGCCTCCCCCTTTTTCCTCCTAACATAACGATGGTCATTATGGCCAAACAGTCCTATTTATGTTTCATCAGACCAGAGGACCTTTCTCCAAAAAGTACGATCTTTGGCCCCATGTGCAGTTGCAAACCGTAGTCTGGCTTTTTTATGGCGGTTTTGGAGCAGTGGCTTCTTCCTTGCTGAGCGGCCTTTCAGGTTGTCGATATAGGACTCGTTTTACTGTGGATTTAGATACTTTTGTACCTGTTTCCTCCAGCATCTTCACATGGTCCTTTGCTGTTGTTCTGGGATTGATTTGCACTTTTCACACCAAAGTATGTTAATCTCTAGGAGACAGCGTGCGTCTCCTTCCTGAGCGGTATGACGGCTGCGTGGTCCCATGGTGTTTATACTTGCATACTATTGTTTGTACAGATGAACGTGGTACCTTCAGGCGTTTGGAAATTTGCTCCCAAGGATGAACCAGACTTGTGGAGGTCTACAATTTTTTTATGAGGTCTTGGCTGATTTCTTTTGATTTTCCCATGATGACAAGCAAAGAGGCACTGAGTTTGAAGGTAGGCTTTGAAATACATCCACAGGTACACCTCCAATTGACTTAAATTATGTCAATTAGCCTATCAGAAGCTTCTAAAGCCATGACATCATTTTCTGGAATTTCCAAGCTGTTTAAAGGCACAGTCAACTTAGTGTATGTAAACTTCTGACCCACTGGAATTGTGATACAGTGAATTATAAGTGAAATAATCTGTCTGTAAACAATTGTTGGAAAAATGACTTGTGTCATGCACAAAGTAGATGTCCTAACCGATTTTGCTAAAACTATAGTTGGTTAACAATAAATTTGTGGAGTGGTTGAAAAATGAGTTTTAATGACTCCAACTTAAGTGTATGTAAACTTCCGACCTCAACTGTAGAATTACACTACACTACATTTTAATTACATTTGTTTATTTTACCTTTATTTAACTAGGCAAGTCAGTTAAGAACAAATTCTTATTTACAATGACGGCCTAGGAACAGTTGTTTAACTGCCTTGTTCAGGGGCAGAACGACAGATTTACATATCGAATCACACTGCATGTAGAATCACACTGCATATAGAATTAAAATGGTCTATGCGTAGAGATAATGATTACTGAGTATGTACTAATTTTCATTCTGGTTGGCTCCGTTGGTAGAGCACGGCACTTGCAACACCCAAGTGGTGGGTTTGATTTCCACGGGGGACCAGTCCAAACAAATGAAAATGTAAACACTCACTAATGTAAGTTGCTCTGGATAAGAGCATCTGCAAAATAACTAATAATGTAAATGTAAGTGAGATGTAAGTGAGATGCATTTCTTTATTACTGGTGTAATAGCGCAGACTGTCCAGTTGGGGGTGCTGTGGGGTAAGACTTAGCTCCAGTATGTTCTTTCTAGCAGCCTCACATAGACATGTTGTATGGAACAGCTGGGTTTGACAACAAAAGACAACATTAAAGGATAAGCTATGATATCTGTTTGACTTCTCCCCAGGGACCCACACCCTGGAAGAGATGATTGGGATTTCTGTGTGCGTGCGTGCGTGCTTGCCTGTGATGGGTAGTAACTTCTAAACTTAACATGAATAAGGATATTTCATATTTTATCATATTAGAACTGAGAGAGAAAGGGGAAAGTTTACATCCTGTCAGAACAGGTTATTGTTCTACACCAGGTATGCTATGGAGAGGACAAGGGCCACAGTCTGGTTCAAGTCAACAGGACAGCCGTGAGTTGAGGAGGAGTGAGGACTGGGCGAGGTCAGGTCAGATGTGTGAGGAGGAGTGAGGACTGGGCGAGGTCAGGTCAGATGTGTGAGGAGGAGTGAGGACTGGGCGAGGTTAGGTCAGATGTGTGAGGAGGAGTGAGGACTGGGCGAGGTCAGGTCAGATGTGTGAGGAGGAGTGAGGACTGGGCGAGGTCAGGTCAGATGTGTGAGGAGGAGTGAGGACTGGGCGAGGTCAGGTCAGGTGTGTGAGGAGGAGTGAGGACTGGGCGAGGTCAGGTCAGATGTGTGAGGAGGAGTGAGGACTTTGGGCCGAGGTCAGGTCAGATGTGTGAGGAGTAGTGAGGACTGGACGAGGTCAGGTCAGATTAAGTTAGACGAACAGGCATCACTAACGTCCTGTCCAGCAACAGAGATGTATTGGCAGGCCAGATGTGTGAGGTGGAGTGAGGACTGGGCGAGGTCAGGTCAGATTAAGTTAGACGAACAGGCATCACTAACGTCCTGTCCAGCAACAGAGATGTATTGGCAGGCCAGATGTGTGAGGAGGAGTGAGGACTGGGCGAGGTCAGGTCAGATTAAGTTAGACGAACAGGCATCACTAACGTCCTGTCCAGCAACAGAGATGTATTGGCAGGCCAGATGTGTGAGGAGGAGTGAGGACTGGGCGAGGTCAGGTCAGATTAAGTTAGACGAACAGGCATCACTAACGTCCTGTCCAGCAACAGAGATGTATTGGCAGGCCAGATGTGTGAGGAGGAGTGAGGACTTTGTGCCGAGGTCAGGTCAGAGGAAGTTAGACGAACAGGCATCACTAACGTCCTGTCCAGCAACAGAGATGTATTGGCAGGCCAGATGTGTAAGGAGGAGACTCAGCATGGGAGGAAGGTTTAAATATCAGTGCTTGTGTAAATATGTCTTTGTCTTATGCAGCTGTGTGACCCAGTGCGTGAATGAACTTGGTTTGAGCTTCACTAGTCCTCCGTGAGTTCTACTCTGTTTGTCAGAACCGAACACCTGCCTTCCTACATGTGTGTAATTAGGTGGCGGTTTTGGTTGATACAAATATCTCTGTAAGAACCTCAATAGTAATCAGTCACTGTGTATACAATGAGTCCAGCCCACAGAATGGCATCCGATTGGCTGTAGAGAAAGAGAAGAAAAGGCTGTTCATGCAGTGAAATGAGCTGAGGGATTGAGACCTCGATCCAACTGGGACATCTGACCAGCCAGTTAAACTCAATGCTTCGGATGAGATTTAAACCTGACACCTGAAGGGCACGAAGGTCATTGATGTGGCACTGAGCTGTAAAAAGGTCCTACAAAGCTAATAAAGAAATATATTTGTTTGCTCGACTATGAGCCTGATGACATATTATATCTGGCTTTACCTTATTGAAAATGCATTGACTCTCACATAAAGCATCTCCCAATGACAGTAGAGTAGAGCACCTTTGTTTGTTTAATGAGGGGCAGCGTCTGTGTCTTCTCCTGTTGCACTGACACAGTTGTCATGGTGATGGGATTATCATAGGGGCGCAGGCAGAGTCAGCTGGAGGCGGAACACTGCCTGATCCCCAGAATGCCCTTAGCCCCCTCCAGGGAAACGTCCAGATTCTTCTTCTGTCAGCAGTATCGGGGTAAAAACAACAGGTCTCTCGAGTGGCGCAGTGGTCTAAAAAAAAAACGTAAAAAAACAGGTCTCTGTTTTCAGTGAGCTGGCCATGTGGTGCTGCTATTAGGTAGGCAGGCAGACCAGGCAGACAGACAGACCAGGCAGGCAGGCAGACAGACCAGGCAGACCAGGCAGACCGACCAGGCAGACAGACAGACCAGGCAGACCGACCAGGCAGGCAGACCAGGCAGACAGACAGACCAGGCAGACCGACCAGGCAGGCAGACCAGGCAGGCAGACCAGGCAGACAGACAGACAGACCAGGCAGGCAGGCAGACAGACCAGGCAGAGGCAGACCGACCAGGCAGACAGACAGACCAGGCAGACAGACCAGGCAGGCAGACCAGGCAGACAGACAGACCAGGCAGACAGACCAGACAGACCAGGCAGACAGACAGACAGACAGACCAGGCAGACAGACAGACAGACCAGGCAGGCAGACCAAGCAGACAGACAGACCTGGCAGACAGACCAGGCAGGCAGACAGACAGACCAGGCCGGGAACCTGTTAATTCAGCACATTTACTGAAGAGAGGAGGAGCAGGAAGGAGGAGGCTGTCTATTCTGAACGTTGCATGGTGATCTTTCTGGTGCCCAGAGCTGCCAAGGCATCACCCAGGTGTGTTTTACACAGAGTGGAAGAGGAGAAGTCCAGTAGCTGTCAGACTCATGCTGGTTCCCAGACTTGCCCTCTACAAGATCATCAGCAGACTCCATCATCTACCCGTCCTCTGACTGGCTCCCTCCACTCAAGCCCTGAACTGACCCTATCTGCAGAGGATACGGCACTCAAGCCATGAACTGACCCTATCTGCAGAGGATACGGCACTCAAGCCAGAACTGACCCTATCTGCAGAGGATGCAGAACTCAAGCCATGAACTGACCCTATCTGCAGAGGATGCAGAACTCAAGCCATGAACTGACCCTATCTGCAGAGGATGCAGAACTCAAGCCATGAACTGACCCTATCTGCAGAGGATGCAGAACTCAAGCCATGAACTGACCCTATCTGCAGAGGATGCAGAACTCAAGCCATGAACTGACCCTATCTGCAGAGGATGCAGAACTCAAGCCATGAACTGACCCTATCTGCAGAGGATGCAGAACTCAAGCCATGAACTGACCCTATCTGCAGAGGATGCAGAACTCAAGCCATGAACTGACCCTATCTGCAGAGGATGCAGAACTCAAGCCATGAACTGACCCTATCTGCAGAGGATGCAGAACTCAAGACTTGGCCCCTATTAGTTGACCCAGCCATGATATATTGCTTGTTTTGTCCACTTATGAAGTGCTTTGAGATGTCTATTATGAAATAAGTTGAATAAATTATTATTTATGTTAGTGTTGCTACTCTCTCTATCTCTCTCTCTTTCTTTATCCCTCTGTCTCTCTGTCTCTCTCTCTATCATCCCTCTATCTCTTTCTTTCTTTCTCGCTCTCTCTCGCTCTCTTTCTCTCGCAGAGGCACAAAAGTGGGCATACAACCACTGCATTGGAGATTTAGATCATACTTTTATCCAACACTCTCAAAAATCTCAAGCATGTGCCTATCCTAATGCTTGAGTTCCCAAGGACTTAGTGATGAGAACACTTCTATTCAATACAGTACCACCCTCGTTCCCCTCTGTATGCTTCAGTAGGGATCACGATGGAATATTTAGACAGCTAAGCCTGACGCTGCTCTATAGAATCATGTAGTAAGAGGGAATGACTGAATGGGAGCGAAACAGCTGTTTGGGCTCAGCAACAGCAACACCCTCTAAACCCTGTTCTGTTTGGGCTCAGACACTCAGAAACAGCACACCCTCTAAACCCTGTTCTGTTTGGGCTCAGACACTCAGAAACAGCACACCCTCTAAACGCTGTTCTGTTTGGGCTCAGACACTCAGAAACAGAACACCCTCTAAACCCTGTTCTGTTTGGGCTCAGACACTCAGACACAGCACACCCTCTAAACCCTGTTCTGTTTGGGCTCAGAAACAGCACACCCTCTAAACCCTGTTCTGTTTGGGCTCAGAAACAGCACACCCTCTAAATCCTGTTATGTTTGGGCTCAGACACTCAGAAACAGCACACCCTCTAAACCCTGTTCTGTTTGGGCTCAGACACTCAGAAACAGCACACCCTCTAAACCCTGTTCTGTTTGGGCTCAGACACTCAGACACAGCACACCTTATAAACCCTGTTATGTTTGGGCTCAGATACAGCACACCCTCTAAACCCTGTGTTGTTTGGGCTCAGACACACCACACCCTCTAAACCCTGTTCTGTTTGGGCTCAGAAACAGCACACCCTCTACATCCTGTTCTGTTTGGGCTCAGACACTCAGAAACAGCACACCCTCTAAACCCTGTTCTGTTTGGGCTCAGACACTCAGAAACAGCACACCCTCTAAACCCTGTTCTGTTTGGGCTCAGACACTCAGAAACAGCACACCCTCTAAACCCTGTTCTGTTTGGGCTCAGAAACAGCACACCCTCTAAACCCTGTTCTGTTTGGGCTCAGACACTCAGAAACAGCACACCCTCTAAACCCTGTTCTGTTTGGGCTCAGAAACATCACACCCTCTAAACCCTGTTCTGTTTGGGCTCAGACACTCAGAAACAGCACACCCTCTAAACCCTGTTCTGTTTGGGCTCAGACATAGCACACCCTCTAAACCCTGTTCTGTTTGGGCTCAGACACTCAGAAACAGCACACCCTCTAAACCCTGTTCTGTTTGGACTCAGATACAGCACACCCTCTAAATCCTGTTCTGTTTGGGCTCAGACACAGCACACCCTCTAAACCCTGTTCTGTTTGGGCTCAGACACAGCACACCCTCTTAACCCTGTTATGTTTGGGCTCAGACACAGCACACCCTCTAAACCCTGTTCTGTTTGGGCTCAGATACAGCACATCCCTCTAAACCCTGTGCTGTTTGGGCTCAGACACAGCACACCCTCTAAACCCTGTGCTGTTTGGGCTCAGACACAGCACACCCTCTAAACCCTGTTCTGTTTGGGCTCAGATACAGCACATCCTCTAAAGCCTGTACTGTTTGGGCTCAGACACAGCACACTCTCTAAGGCAAATGGAGAGAGTAGTTGTACCTGCAGGCAACAGAGATGACGGAGTGTGTTGCCATCTAGATGTCAGTAGAACTGCGCTGGGCTCTTCAGACATTATGTATTGTGTACATTCTATTTGGGAGCCTCTGTGTTCTGTGTTCAGTGTTCAGTGTTCAGTGTTCAGTGATCTGTGTTCAGTGTTCAGTGTTCTATGTTCAGTGTTCAGTGTTCTATGTTCAGTGTTCAGTGTTCAGTGTTCAGTGTTCAGTGTTCAATGTTCAGTGTTCAGTGTTCAATGTTCAGTGTTCAGTGTTCAGTGTTCAGTGTTCAGTGTTCAATGTTCAGTGTTCAGTGTTCAGTGGTTCAGTGTTCAGTGTGTTCAGTGTTCAGTGTTCAGTGTTCAGTGTTCAATGTTCAGTGTTCAGTGTTCAGTGGATCAGTGTTCTGTGCTGCAGTTGGAGGGGAGCCACACTGTCTGCTGGGTGTCTAGGGAGCTGCCTGTGCCTGGCTTGTTCCAAGTCTTTTACTAACTAGTCCTCCTGGGTCCTCCCGAATCCTGCTCACAGCTGATAGACATCTCTGTCACAGGTACACCAGCACTGTCATATGTGGTATGATTTCAGTCACAGCCCTGGACAGTATAGGAATATTCAATGTCTTTCCAAGACAGGTTGAATTAGATGTCACATATATTCACCTCACCACACTAGGCCATCAGTAGGCCCATCTTACATGCATTGGTTTGAGAAACAGAAAAGGTTTTTCCATGGTTCACAGCTGATGCACGGGAGCTTTTTCATTAGAGATCAAATGCAGTGTATCAAGTCTTCCTGGCCTACTTATAGACAACAGTCTCTGGCCGTATCTGGTCTACTGCCAGTCCTTGTCATAGTGGTTCTTTCACAGAGAGGGCTCATTTCCTCAGAGAATGATCAAAAACAGATGAAACCAAAGGTTAAGTCATGCAGTTAAATTGTCTTTGTTCAGAAATGTTTACCTGAAATTGATTGCTGCCTTTAAGTAATATACATTTTTTAAACTACTTTGCATTTCTCCTTTTTGTGTACAACAGGAAGTATGTGTCATTTCACTATGAATGAATTATTTAATGTGAGTCAAGGACCTTTTTTTCTATCTAAGGACTAGGCTTTGGTTATTGATTTCTGTCTTGCATGGAACTAGAACTATAGAGAACAAAGGGTAGGATAGGAGAGCATTAATGAAGTGTAGAAATGACCTGGTCATGTGACATCTGTCAATGAGTCAAATGAATTGATGTATGTTGTGTCTGGCGAGATAGGCAGAGATTAAAGAGCGAGAGAGGAGCGCGGGACGGGTCACTCTGTCATCATCTGATCTGCGCTGGATGAGTTACAGATACAGGGTCTCTCTCTCACGAGGACAGTCATTTCCCCAGGTCTTTGCTGTAAATGACAATGTATTCCCAGTCATCTCACCTGGTAAAATAAGAAATAAATCAAATGCAATTAAAATGACACACAACCCAGGACAACAGGAGTAGGCTACAGAGAACAGACAAATCCTTTGAGCCATACATGTGAAATGCATGCTGGTATTAGTATGACATGGTCATAAATAATGTCTGAATTATTTTACATTTTATCTTCTTGATTTAGTATCCAGCATGTACAGTTGGCCCACACAAAACTGTGTTTGACAGCAATATCAAAAACCTAAACCATGTTAGTGTATGTTGTATGTGATTCTGCAATGTTATTGTTGCTGTTTTTATGGATCCCAGCCCAGGACTAAAACAATGATTGTCACTGGGGACTAGTAAAACTACACATTTCACTGAATCTATCTGGTGTATGTGACAATAAAACATAATATTTGACTAGTATTTTTTAGGTTTCTTAAAATAAACTAGACACATTCTGTAAGTAATATGGCATCCAATTTTACAACTGTTGAAAGAGAGAGAGAAGGTTTCTATTCGTATTCTATCATGTAGATTCCCTGTAAACAACACAGCATTCATCATCATCATCGTTCAAAAGAGAATTCAGTCTCGATATTCTGCCTTCTGTTTTGCATGATGATGACTATACCTCCTACTCATGGGGATGATCATCAGAGAGAGAGAGACAGAGAGAGTCTATTACTTGATTACATGTGAGGGTGTGTGAGAGAGACAGTCGATTCATTGATTACCTGAGAGAGAGAGAGAGAGAGAGAGAGAGAGAGAGAGAGAGAGAGAGCGTTTGGAAAGTATTCAGACCCCTTGACTTTTTCCACGTTCTGTTACGTTACAGCCTTATTCAAAATGGCTTACATTTTCCCCCTCACAATTTAACGCAGTACCCCATAATGACAAAGCAAATGTATTGATAAAAAAAACTGAAATACGACATTTACATAAGTATTCAGACCCTTTACTCAGTACTTTGTTGAAGCACCTTTGGCAGTGATTACAGCCTCCACTCTTCTTGAGTATGACACTACAAGTTTGGCACACCTGTATTTCAGGAGTTTCTCCCATTCTTATCTCCCATTCTTCATTCTTCTTCTCTCCCATCTTCTCTCCCATTCTTCTCTGCAGATCCTCTCAAGCTCTGTCAGGTTGGATGGGGAGCGTCGCTGCACTGCTATTTTTAGGACTCTTCTGAGATGCTCGATCAGGTTCAAGTCTGGGCTCTGGCTGAGCCATTCAAGGACATTCAGAGACTTGTCCCGAAGCCACTCCTGCGTTGTCTTGGCTGTGTGCTTGTCCTGTTGGAAGGTGAACCTTTGCTCTGGAGCAGGTTTTCATCAAGGATCTCTCTGTACTTTGCTCCGTTCATCTTTCCCTCGATCCTGACTAGTCTCCCAGTCCCTGCCGCTTAAAAACATCCCCACAGCATGATGCTGCCACCACCATGCTTCACCGTCGGGATGGTGCCAGGTTTCCTCTAGATGTGACATTTGGCATTCAGGTCAAAGAGTTCAATCTTGGTTTCATTAGACCAGATATTCTTGTTTCTAGTGGTCTGAGAGTCCTTTAGGTGCCTTTTGGCAAACTCCAAGCGTCTTTCATGTGCCTTTTGCTGAGGAGTGGCTTCCGTCTGGCCACTCTACTATAAAGGCCTGATTTGGGGGAGTGCTGCAGAGATGGTTGTCCTTCTGGAAGGTTCTCCCATCTCCACAGAGGAACTCTGGAGCTCTGACAGAACTCCAGAGTTCTCCCCAGACTGCTCAGTTTGGCCGGGCGGCCCGCTCTAGGAAGTCTTGGTGGTTCCATTTAAGAATGATGGAGGCCACTGTGTTCTTGGGTACCTTCACTGCTGCAGAAATGTTTGGGTACCCTTCCCCAGATCTGTGCCTTGACACAATCCTGTCTCTGAGCTCCACAGACAATTCCTTCGACCTCATGGCTTTATTTTTGCTCTGACATGCACTTTCAACTGTGGGACCTTATATAGACAGGTGTGCGCCTTTCCAAATCATGTCCAACCAATTGAATTTACAACAGGTGGACTCCAATCAAGTTGTATAAACATCTCAAGGATGATCAGTGGAAACAGGATGCACCTGAGATCAATTTAAATGTTAGCAAAGGGTCTGAATACTCATGTAAATAAGGTATTTCAGTTTTTTGTTCTGGCTCAATCCATCGGTTTCCGAGACCAATCAGATCCAGACTCATTGCGGAGAAGAAAGGAATGTCTGTGAGCGTGGCGTAGCGTTTGTCCGGAGCAAGGAGTTTGTGAAGCCAGGCTCACCATGTATCTCTTCCCCCTCTCTCAACTGGGGGACCTTATATAGACAGGTGTGTGCCTTCCCACCCTCCTCTCCTCTATTTTACTCTACCTTGCAGCTCCGGTCCGAACCCCCTCCTGCCTAAAATAGACGAGTTGGCTCTCTTCCTAACCGCAGTTTGTAGAGCATATTGAGGTGTCTCAGTGGCAAAACTGATTTTCTAAATCATTTCCATCTCGTTGCTAATTCAGACTGCTATTAAAACATTCTCAATAAAAGAGAACCTCTGAGACCTCACCACCTGAAGAGAATTCATCTCCAATAACACCCTTATAATCATTCTATAGTTGAACCATTATTTTCTTCAGAATAGGTCTGTGCCTGAGTAACTGCACTTTTAGAAAAAAGGGTTCCAAAAGGTTACTTCGGCTGTCCCCATAGGAGAACCCTTTTTGGTTCCAGGTAGAACCCTTTTTGGTTCCAGGTAGAACCCTTTTGGGTTTCATGTAGGGGTTTCATGTAGAACCCTCTGTTGAAAGGGTTCTACTTGGAACCCGAAAGGGTTCTATCTATGGGGACAGCTGAAGAACCATTTAAGGTTCTAGATAGCAACTTTTTTACTAAGAGTGTACACAAAACAGTCCTGTTTCCCAGTTATTCAGGAGGGCAGTTGTGACAGTTCTGCAGACAGTCATGTCTTGATGTAACACATTGTTCTATACAATACAATGACTCTGTTAGCTGATCCCAAGTCAGAGTTCTATGTGGACAGCCGAATAACCCTGTACTACTGTATTAGCCCAGTCTTAAGAGCAGGATGGATGGCTAGTAAGCATAGCACTGCACAGCTAAGCCTGTGAAGCTGTGGACCTAGCTACTTCCCCTGGTTGAGACGAGCACATCGACTGGGGTGGTGGCTCTGGGCTCGGTTTGGATGGAGGAGGGCCAGGCAATGGAGAGATGGAGAGAGAGAGTGAAGGGGGGATGGGAGAGAGGAAACACAACACACCAGGATTATTCCCCATAGCCACTGCAGCAGCAGCCAGGAGCCAGGAGGGCACAGGGGGCAGGTTGAATGACAGAGACAATTTGGAGGCAGACTCTGGCCATGCATGTTCTCTGTGGAGGACAACACTGTGTGTTCTCATCAGGCTCCATCCCCCAGGCCATGTAATTATGACGCCATCTACAAGAGAGATTGTGTGTTAAAATAAAGCCATTACTGTCTGGGTGTTTCTGATGCTCAGTGCTTGAAGCAGGTGTCCCATTATAATAGAATGTAATGTGCTGGAATACTCTGCATTATACAATCCAATGACTGATGTAATGATGATTCTGAGATCACACTTAGGTGTGACACACACACACACACACACACACACACACACACACACACACACACACACACACACACACACACACACACACCAGGCCTGGGAATTGCCAGGGACCTCACGGGACGATATTAATACTATACTTAGGTGCCGATACGATATGTATTGTGATTCTATATGTAGTGTCTCAGTCTCTCAGTCTCCCAGTCTCAGTCTCCCAGTCTCTCAGTCTCCCAGTCTCTCAGTCTCTCAGTCTCCCAGTCTCTCAGTCTCCCAGTCTCTCAGTCTCTCTGTCTCCCAGTCTCTCAGTCTCTCAGTCTCCCAGTCTCTCAGTCTCCCAGTCTCTGTCTCCCAGTCTCTCAGTCCCCCAGTCCCTCAGTCTCCCAGTCTCTCAGTCTCTCAGTCTCCCAGTCTCTGTCTCCCAGTCTCTCAGTCTCCCAGTCTCTGTCTCCCAGTCTCTCAGTCTCCCAGTCTCTCAGTCTCCCAGTCTCTCAGTCTCTCTGTCTCCCAGTCTATCAGTCTCTCAGTCTCCCAGTCTCTCAGTCTCCCAGTCTCTCAGTCTCCCAGTCTCTGTCTCCCAGTCTCTCAGTCTCTCAGTCTCTCAGTCTCTCAGTCTCCCAGTCTCTCAGTCTCCCAGTCTCTCAGTCTCTCAGTCTCTCAGTCTCTCAGTCTCCCAGTCTCCCAGTCACTCAGTCTCTCAGTCTCTCAGTCTCCCAGTCTCTCAGTCTCCCAGTCTCTCAGTCTCTCTGTCTCTCAGTCTCTCTGTCTCTCAGTCTCTCTGTCTCCCAGTCTCTCAGTCTCCCAGTCTCTCAGTCTCCCAGTCTCTCAGTCTCTAAGTCTCCCAGTCTCTGTCTCCCAGTCTCTCAGTCTCTCAGTCCCTCAGTCTCTCAGTCCCTCAGTCTCTCAGTCTCCCAGTCTCCCAGTCTCAGTCTCCCAGTCTCTGTCTCCCAGTCTCTCAGTCTCTCAGTCTCTCAGTCTCCCAGTCTACCAGTCTCCAAGTCTCAGTCTCCCAGTCTCTGTCTCCCAGTCTCTGTCTCCCAGTCTCTCAGTCTCCCAGTCACCCAGTCTCTGTCTCCCAGTCTCTCAGTCTCCCAGTCTCTCAGTCTCCCAGTCTCTGTCTCCCAGTCTCTCAGTCTCCCAGTCTCTCAGTCTCCCAGTCTCTCAGTCTCTAAGTCTCCCAGTCTCTGTCTCTCAGTCTCTCAGTCCCTCAGTCTCTCAGTCCCTCAATCTCTCAGTCTCCCAGTCTCCCAGTCTCAGTCTCCCAGTCTCTGTCTCCCAGTCTCTCAGTCTCTCAGTCTCTCAGTCTCCCAGTCTACCAGTCTCCAAGTCTCAGTCTCCCAGTCTCTGTCTCCCAGTCTCTGTCTCCCAGTCTCTCAGTCTCCCAGTCACCCAGTCTCTGTCTCCCAGTCTCTCAGTCTCCCAGTCTCTCAGTCTCCCAGTCTCTGTCTCCCAGTCTCTGTCTCCCAGTCTCTCAGTCTCTCAGTCTCCCAGTCTCTCAGTCTCTCAGTCTCTCAGTCTCCCAGTCTCTCAGTCTCCCAGTCTCTCAGTCTCCCAGTCTCTGTCTCCCAGTCTCCCAGTCTCCCAGTCTCTCAGTCTCTCAGTCTCCCAGTCTCTGTCTCCCAGTCTCTCAGTCTCTCAGTCTCCCAGTCTCCCAGTCTCTTAGTCTCCATGTCTCTGTCTCTCAGTCTCCCAGTCTCTCAGTCTCCCAGTCTCTGTCTCCCAGTCTCAGTCTCCCAGTCCCTCAGTCTCACAGTCTCTGTCTCCCAGTCTCTCAGCCTCTCAGTCTCTCAGTCTCCCAGTCTATTAGTCTCCATGTCTCTGTCTCTCAGTCTCTCAGTCTCCCAGTCTCTCAGTCTCCCAGTCTCTCAGTCTCCCAGTCTCTGTCTCCCAGTCTCTCAGTCTCCCAGTCTCCCAGTCTCCCAGTCTCTCAGTCTCTCAGTCTCTCAGTCTCCCAGTCTCTCAGTCTCCCAGTCTCTCAGTCTCTCTGTCTCCCAGTCTCTCAGTCTCTCAGTCTCTCAGTCTCCCAGTCTCTCAGTCTCCCAGTCTCTGTCTCCCAGTCTCTCAGTCTCCCAGTCTCTAAGTCTCCAAGTCTCTAAGTCTCCCAGTCTCTGTCTCACAGTCTCTGTCTCCCAGTCTCTCAGTCTCCCAGTCTCTCAGTCTCTCAGTCTCTCAGTCTCCCAGTCTCCCAGTCTCTCAGTCTCCCAGTCTCTGTCTCCTAGTCTCTCAGTCTCCCAGTCTCTGTCTCCCAGTCTCCCAGTCTCCCAGTCTCTCAGTCTCTCAGTCTCTCAGTCTCCCAGTCTCTCAGTCTCCCAGTCTCTCAGTCTCCAAGTCTCTCTGTCTCCCAGTCTCTCAGTCTCTCTGTCTCTCAGTCTCCCAGTCTCTCAGTCTCTAAGTCTCCCAGTCTCTGTCTCCCAGTCTCTCAGTCTCTCAGTCTCTCAGTCCCTCAGTCTCTCAGTCCCTCAGTCTCTCAGTCTCCCAGTCTCCCAGTCTCAGTCTCCCAGTCTCTGTCTCCCAGTCTCTCAGTCTCTCAGTCTCTCATTCTCCCAGTCTCCAAGTCTCAGTCTCCCAGTCTCTGTCTCCCAGTCTCTGTCTCCCAGTCTCTCAGTCTCCCAGTCTCCCAGTCTCTGTCTCCCAGTCTCTCAGTCTCCCAGTCTCCCAGTCTCTGTCTCCCAGTCTCTCAGTCTCCCAGTCTCTGTCTCCCAGTCTCAGTCTCCCAGTCTCTGTCTCCCAGTCTCTCAGTCTCTCAGTCTCCCAGTCTCTCAGTATCTCAGTCTCACAGTCTCTGTCTCCCAGTCTCTCAGTCTCCCAGTCTCTGTCTCCCAGTCTCCCAGTCTCTCATTCTCCCAGTCTCTCAGTCTCTCTGTCTCCCAGTCTCTCAGTCTCTCAGTCTCCCAGTCTCTCAGTCTCCCAGTCTCTCAGTCTCCCAGTCTCTGTCTCCCAGTCTCTCAGTCTCCCAGTCTCCCAGTCTCTCAGTCTCTCAGTCTCTCAGTCTCCCAGTCTCTCAGTCGCCCAGTCTCTCAGTCTCTCTGTCTCCCAGTCTCTCAGTCTCTCAGTCTCTCAGTCTCCCAGTCTCTCAGTCTCCCAGTCTCTCAGTCTCCCAGTCTCTGTCTCCCAGTCTCTCAGTCTCCCAGTCTCTAAGTCTCCAAGTCTCTAAGTCTCCCAGTCTCTGTCTCCCAGTCTCTCAGTCTCTCAGTCTCTCAGTCTCCCAGTCTCTCAGTCTCCCAGTCTCTCAGTCTCTCAGTCTCCCAGTCTATTAGTCTCCATGTCTCTGTCTCTCAGTCTCTCAGTCTCCCAGTCTCTCAGTCTCCCAGTCTCTCAGTCTCCCAGTCTCTGTCTCCCAGTCTCTCAGTCTCCCAGTCTCCCAGTCTCCCAGTCTCTCAGTCTCTCAGTCTCTCAGTCTCCCAGTCTCTCAGTCTCCCAGTCTCTCAGTCTCTCTGTCTCCCAGTCTCTCAGTCTCTCAGTCTCTCAGTCTCCCAGTCTCTCAGTCTCCCAGTCTCTCAGTCTCCCAGTCTCTGTCTCCCAGTCTCTCAGTCTCCCAGTCTCTAAGTCTCCAAGTCTCTAAGTCTCCCAGTCTCTGTCTCACAGTCTCTGTCTCCCAGTCTCTCAGTCTCCCAGTCTCTCAGTCTCTCAGTCTCTCAGTCTCCCAGTCTCTCAGTCTCCCAGTCTCTGTCTCCTAGTCTCTCAGTCTCCCAGTCTCTGTCTCCCAGTCTCCCAGTCTCCCAGTCTCTCAGTCTCTCAGTCTCTCAGTCTCCCAGTCTCTCAGTCTCCCAGTCTCTCAGTCTCTCAGTCTCTCAGTCTCCCAGTCTCTCAGTCTCCCAGTCTCTCAGTCTCTCAGTCTCTCTGTCTCCCAGTCTCTCAGTCTCTCTGTCTCTCAGTCTCCCAGTCTCTCAGTCTCTAAGTCTCCCAGTCTCTGTCTCCCAGTCTCTCAGTCTCTCAGTCCCTCAGTCTCTCAGTCCCTCAGTCTCTCAGTCTCCCAGTCTCCCAGTCTCAGTCTCCCAGTCTCTGTCTCCCAGTCTCTCAGTCTCTCAGTCTCTCAGTCTCCCAGTCTCCAAGTCTCAGTCTCCCAGTCTCTGTCTCCCAGTCTCTGTCTCCCAGTCTCTCAGTCTCCCAGTCTCCCAGTCTCCCAGTCTCTGTCTCCCAGTCTCTCAGTCTCCCAGTCTCCCAGTCTCTGTCTCCCAGTCTCTCAGTCTCCCAGTCTCTGTCTCCCAGTCTCAGTCTCCCAGTCTCTGTCTCCCAGTCTCTCAGTCTCTCAGTCTCCCAGTCTCTCAGTATCTCAGTCTCACAGTCTCTGTCTCCCAGTCTCTCAGTCTCCCAGTCTCTGTCTCCCAGTCTCTCAGTCTCCCAGTCTCTCAGTCTCTCTGTCTCCCAGTCTCTCAGTCTCTCAGTCTCCCAGTCTCTCAGTCTCCCAGTCTCTCAGTCTCCCAGTCTCTGTCTCCCAGTCTCCCAGTCTCTCAGTTTCCCAGTCTCTCAGTCTCTCTGTCTCCCAGTCTCTCAGTCTCTCAGTCTCCCAGTCTCTCAGTCTCCCAGTCTCTCAGTCTCCCAGTCTCTGTCTCCCAGTCTCTCAGTCTCCCAGTCTCCCAGTCTCTCAGTCTCTCAGTCTCCCAGTCTCTCAGTCGCCCAGTCTCTCAGTCTCTCTGTCTCCCAGTCTCTCAGTCTCTCAGTCTCTCAGTCTCTCAGTCTCCCAGTCTCTCAGTCTCCCAGTCTCTCAGTCTCCCAGTCTCTAAGTCTCCAAGTCTCTAAGTCTCCCAGTCTCTGTCTCCCAGTCTCTCAGTCTCTCAGTCTCCCAGTCTCTCAGTCTCCCAGTCTCTCAGTCTCTCTGTCTCTCAGTCTCTCAGTCTCTCTGTCTCCCAGTCTCTCAGTCTCTCTGTCTCTAAGTCTCCAAGTCTCTCAGTCTCTAAGTCTCTCAGTCTCTGTCTCCCAGTCTCTCAGTCTCTCAGTCCCTCAGTCTCTCAGTCCCTCAGTCTCTCAGTCTCCCAGTCTCCGAGTCTCTTTGTCTCTCAGTCTCCCAGTCTCTGTCTCCCAGTCTCTGTCTCCCAGTCTCCCAGTCTCTCAGTCTCCATGTCTCTGTCTCTCAGTCTCTCTGTCTCCCAGTCTCTCTGTCTCCCAGTCTCTCAGTCTCCCAGTCTCTGTCTCCCAGTCTCAGTCTCTCTGTCTCTCAGTCTCCCAGTCTCTGTATCCCAGTCTCTGTCTCCCAGTCTCCCAGTCTACCAGTCTCCAAGTCTCAGTCTCCCAGTCTCTGTCTCCCAGTCTCTGTCTCCCAGTCTCTCAGTCTCCCAGTCACCCAGTCTCTGTCTCCCAGTCTCTCAGTCTCCCAGTCTCTCAGTCTCCCAGTCTCTGTCTCCCAGTCTCTCAGTCTCCCAGTCTCTCAGTCTCCCAGTCTCTCAGTCTCTAAGTCTCCCAGTCTCTGTCTCTCAGTCTCTCAGTCCCTCAGTCTCTCAGTCCCTCAATCTCTCAGTCTCCCAGTCTCCCAGTCTCAGTCTCCCAGTCTCTGTCTCCCAGTCTCTCAGTCTCTCAGTCTCTCAGTCTCCCAGTCTACCAGTCTCCAAGTCTCAGTCTCCCAGTCTCTATCTCCCAGTCTCTGTCTCCCAGTCTCTCAGTCTCCCAGTCACCCAGTCTCTGTCTCCCAGTCTCTCAGTCTCCCAGTCTCTCAGTCTCCCAGTCTCTGTCTCCCAGTCTCTGTCTCCCAGTCTCTCAGTCTCTCAGTCTCCCAGTCTCTCAGTCTCTCAGTCTCTCAGTCTCCCAGTCTCTCAGTCTCCCAGTCTCTCAGTCTCCCAGTCTCTGTCTCCCAGTCTCCCAGTCTCCCAGTCTCTCAGTCTCTCAGTCTCCCAGTCTCTGTCTCCCAGTCGCTCAGTCTCTCAGTCTCCCAGTCTCCCAGTCTCTTAGTCTCCATGTCTCTGTCTCTCAGTCTCCCAGTCTCTCAGTCTCCCAGTCTCTGTCTCCCAGTCTCAGTCTCCCAGTCCCTCAGTCTCACAGTCTCTGTCTCCCAGTCTCTCAGCCTCTCAGTCTCTCAGTCTCCCAGTCTATTAGTCTCCATGTCTCTGTCTCTCAGTCTCTCAGTCTCCCAGTCTCTCAGTCTCCCAGTCTCTCAGTCTCCCAGTCTCTGTCTCCCAGTCTCTCAGTCTCCCAGTCTCCCAGTCTCCCAGTCTCTCAGTCTCTCAGTCTCCCAGTCTCTCAGTCTCCCAGTCTCTCAGTCTCTCTGTCTCCCAGTCTCTCAGTCTCTCAGTCTCTCAGTCTCTCAGTCTCCCAGTCTCTCAGTCTCCCAGTCTCTCAGTCTCCCAGTCTCTGTCTCCCAGTCTCTCAGTCTCCCAGTCTCTAAGTCTCCAAGTCTCTAAGTCTCCCAGTCTCTGTCTCACAGTCTCTGTCTCCCAGTCTCTCAGTCTCCCAGTCTCTCAGTCTCTCAGTCTCTCAGTCTCCCAGTCTCCCAGTCTCTCAGTCTCCCAGTCTCTGTCTCCTAGTCTCTCAGTCTCCCAGTCTCTGTCTCCCAGTCTCCCAGTCTCCCAGTCTCTCAGTCTCTCAGTCTCTCAGTCTCCCAGTCTCTCAGTCTCCCAGTCTCTCAGTCTCCAAGTCTCTCTGTCTCCCAGTCTCTCAGTCTCTCTGTCTCTCAGTCTCCCAGTCTCTCAGTCTCTAAGTCTCCCAGTCTCTGTCTCCCAGTCTCTCAGTCTCTCAGTCTCTCAGTCCCTCAGTCTCTCAGTCCCTCAGTCTCTCAGTCTCCCAGTCTCCCAGTCTCAGTCTCCCAGTCTCTGTCTCCCAGTCTCTCAGTCTCTCAGTCTCTCATTCTCCCAGTCTCCAAGTCTCAGTCTCCCAGTCTCTGTCTCCCAGTCTCTGTCTCCCAGTCTCTCAGTCTCCCAGTCTCCCAGTCTCTGTCTCCCAGTCTCTCAGTCTCCCAGTCTCCCAGTCTCTGTCTCCCAGTCTCTCAGTCTCCCAGTCTCTGTCTCCCAGTCTCAGTCTCCCAGTCTCTGTCTCCCAGTCTCTCAGTCTCTCAGTCTCCCAGTCTCTCAGTATCTCAGTCTCACAGTCTCTGTCTCCCAGTCTCTCAGTCTCCCAGTCTCTGTCTCCCAGTCTCCCAGTCTCTCATTCTCCCAGTCTCTCAGTCTCTCTGTCTCCCAGTCTCTCAGTCTCTCAGTCTCCCAGTCTCTCAGTCTCCCAGTCTCTCAGTCTCCCAGTCTCTGTCTCCCAGTCTCTCAGTCTCCCAGTCTCCCAGTCTCTCAGTCTCTCAGTCTCTCAGTCTCCCAGTCTCTCAGTCGCCCAGTCTCTCAGTCTCTCTGTCTCCCAGTCTCTCAGTCTCTCAGTCTCTCAGTCTCCCAGTCTCTCAGTCTCCCAGTCTCTCAGTCTCCCAGTCTCTGTCTCCCAGTCTCTCAGTCTCCCAGTCTCTAAGTCTCCAAGTCTCTAAGTCTCCCAGTCTCTGTCTCCCAGTCTCTCAGTCTCTCAGTCTCTCAGTCTCCCAGTCTCTCAGTCTCCCAGTCTCTCAGTCTCTCAGTCTCCCAGTCTATTAGTCTCCATGTCTCTGTCTCTCAGTCTCTCAGTCTCCCAGTCTCTCAGTCTCCCAGTCTCTCAGTCTCCCAGTCTCTGTCTCCCAGTCTCTCAGTCTCCCAGTCTCCCAGTCTCCCAGTCTCTCAGTCTCTCAGTCTCTCAGTCTCCCAGTCTCTCAGTCTCCCAGTCTCTCAGTCTCTCTGTCTCCCAGTCTCTCAGTCTCTCAGTCTCTCAGTCTCCCAGTCTCTCAGTCTCCCAGTCTCTCAGTCTCCCAGTCTCTGTCTCCCAGTCTCTCAGTCTCCCAGTCTCTAAGTCTCCAAGTCTCTAAGTCTCCCAGTCTCTGTCTCACAGTCTCTGTCTCCCAGTCTCTCAGTCTCCCAGTCTCTCAGTCTCTCAGTCTCTCAGTCTCCCAGTCTCCCAGTCTCTCAGTCTCCCAGTCTCTGTCTCCTAGTCTCTCAGTCTCCCAGTCTCTGTCTCCCAGTCTCCCAGTCTCCCAGTCTCTCAGTCTCTCAGTCTCTCAGTCTCCCAGTCTCTCAGTCTCCCAGTCTCTCAGTCTCTCAGTCTCTCTGTCTCCCAGTCTCTCAGTCTCTCTGTCTCTCAGTCTCCCAGTCTCTCAGTCTCTAAGTCTCCCAGTCTCTGTCTCCCAGTCTCTCAGTCTCTCAGTCTCTCAGTCTCTCAGTCTCTCAGTCTCCCAGTCTCCAAGTCTCAGTCTCCCAGTCTCTGTCTCCCAGTCTCTGTCTCCCAGTCTCTCAGTCTCCCAGTCTCCCAGTCTCCCAGTCTCTGTCTCCCAGTCTCTCAGTCTCCCAGTCTCCCAGTCTCTGTCTCCCAGTCTCTCAGTCTCCCAGTCTCTGTCTCCCAGTCTCAGTCTCCCAGTCTCTGTCTCCCAGTCTCTCAGTCTCTCAGTCTCCCAGTCTCTCAGTATCTCAGTCTCACAGTCTCTGTCTCCCAGTCTCTCAGTCTCCCAGTCTCTGTCTCCCAGTCTCCCAGTCTCTCAGTCTCCCAGTCTCTCAGTCTCTCTGTCTCCCAGTCTCTCAGTCTCTCAGTCTCCCAGTCTCTCAGTCTCCCAGTCTCTCAGTCTCCCAGTCTCTGTCTCCCAGTCTCCCAGTCTCTCAGTCTCCCAGTCTCTCAGTCTCTCTGTCTCCCAGTCTCTCAGTCTCTCAGTCTCCCAGTCTCTCAGTCTCCCAGTCTCTCAGTCTCCCAGTCTCTGTCTCCCAGTCTCTCAGTCTCCCAGTCTCCCAGTCTCTCAGTCTCTCAGTCTCTCAGTCTCCCAGTCTCTCAGTCGCCCAGTCTCTCAGTCTCTCTGTCTCCCAGTCTCTCAGTCTCTCAGTCTCTCAGTCTCCCAGTCTCTCAGTCTCCCAGTCTCTCAGTCTCCCAGTCTCTGTCTCCCAGTCTCTCAGTCTCCCAGTCTCTAAGTCTCCAAGTCTCTAAGTCTCCCAGTCTCTGTCTCCCAGTCTCTCAGTCTCTCAGTCTCCCAGTCTCTCAGTCTCCCAGTCTCTCAGTCTCTCTGTCTCTCAGTCTCTCAGTCTCTCTGTCTCCCAGTCTCTCAGTCTCTCTGTCTCTAAGTCTCCAAGTCTCTCAGTCTCTAAGTCTCTCAGTCTCTGTCTCCCAGTCTCTCAGTCTCTCAGTCCCTCAGTCTCTCAGTCCCTCAGTCTCTCAGTCTCCCAGTCTCCGAGTCTCTTTGTCTCTCAGTCTCCCAGTCTCTGTCTCCCAGTCTCTCAGTCTCCATGTCTCTGTCTCTCAGTCTCTCTGTCTCCCAGTCTCTCTGTCTCCCAGTCTCTCAGTCTCCCAGTCTCTGTCTCCCAGTCTCAGTCTCTCTGTCTCTCAGTCTCCCAGTCTCTGTATCCCAGTCTCTGTCTCCCAGTCTCTCAGTCTCCAAGTCTCTGTCTCCCAGTCTCCCAGTCTCTCAGTCTCCATGTCTCTGTCTCTCTGTCTCCCAGTCTCTCAGTCTCCCAGTCTCTGTCTCCCAGTCTCTCTGTCTCCCAGTCTCTCTGTCTCTCTGTCTCCCAGTCTCTCTGTCTCCCAGTCTCTGTCTCCCAGTCTCCCAGTCTCTGTCTCCCAGTCTCTCTGTCTCCCAGTCTCTCAGTCTCTGTCTCCCAGTCTCTCTCTCTCCCAGTCTCTCAGTCTCTGTCTCCCAGTCTCTCTGTCTCCCAGTCTCTCAGTCTCCCAGTCTCTTTCTCTCCCAGTCTCCCAGTCTCTGTCTCCCAGTCTCTCTCTCTCCCAGTCTCGCAGTCTCTGTCTCCCAGTCTCAGTCTCCCAGTCTCCCAGTCTCCCAGTCTCTCTCTCTCCCAGTCTCCCAGTCTCTGTCTCCCAGTCTCAGTCTCCCAGTCTCCCAGTCTCTGTCTCCCAGTCTCTGTCTCCCAGTCTCTGTCTCCCAGTCTCCCAGTCTCTGTCTCCCAGTCTCCCAGTCTCTGTCTCCCAGTCTCCCAGTCTCAGTATCCCAGTCTTCCAGTCTCTCAGTCTCCCACTTATAGAGCACAACACTGTGTGTTGATTCTGGAAATCAATGCCTTTTTAATTCCCTCTTCCTTTTCCATATACGCTTCAGTGCCCAAATAGAATGATCATAATAGTTTGTTAAGCCCAGCATGAAGGCAAAGACCGATTCTATGCCATTTAGAGTGAATGTGAATACAGATGATTCATGGGCTGGTGAGGACTATCTCCTAAAATGATTAGGGGTTGAGGGTATAGGTTTGTCATGGTGAGGGGACAATCAGATTGGGATATTCAACTGGTCACAGGTTTTGGCGTGGATGGAACTTCTATTCATTGTATGCATGAGTGACCCTCATTATTGGGGGATGTAGATAATGGAGGTGATTTATTCCGACAAGGGTAGGGGGCTGTTAAATAACCTTTGCTATAGCAGAATGTTTCAACATGTAGGGGCAGGATTAGCAGGGGAACATCTTAGACAGACACCCACCCTCACCACCTTGTCCAAATTCAACCAGGGGAAATGTAATTGGAAATTGCGTTTGTGAGAGAACACAAATGAGAACACACAGACACACACTTTTTGGGGCAACAATTATCAGGAACGATTAGGAAGCTATGCTTTTTGTTTTGATGTTTTTGGAGATTGAATCTCGAATCTGTTGAAGTTTGACCACCATGTCCCCCTGATATGAAGGGTGCATCCGTGCACACTGTCCCCGCATGTTCGCAAATATCACTGTGATGCTGACGCAGGATGACAGAGGCAACCTGTTGGGGAGGAGCCAATGACGCAATGCGCGAGTGGAGCAGTTGTAACAGCAGGCAGCAGTGGAGCACTGGGAGCCAAGATGGCGTCGCTGTAAGAGGGAGTGACTGACAGACAGAGAGAGAACCTTGCAGGGAGCACTGGGAGCCAAGATGGCATCACTGTGAGAGGGAGTGACTGACAGACAGAGAGAGAACCTTGCAGGGAGCACTGGGAGCCAAGATGGTGTCGCTGTAAGAGGGAGTGAATGACAGACAGAGAGAGAACCTTGCAGGGAGCACTGGGAGCCAAGATGGCGTCGCTGTGAGAGGGAGTGACTGACAGACAGAGAGATAACCTTGCAGGGAGCACTGGGAGCCAAG
>NC_092156.1:10247598-10425098 GCF_045791955.1 Oncorhynchus clarkii lewisi | reverse complement strand
CCCCGGGGTGTATGGGTAACTGTCAGGTCTATACTATAGGGTTCTGCAGTCTTCCCAGTGCTACATTCTGTTAGCGTGGAGTTGCCCCCGGGGTGTATGGGTAACTGTCAGGTCTATACTATAGGGTTCTGCAGTCTTCCCAGTGCTACATTCTGTTAGCGTGGAGTTGCCCCCGGGGTGTATGGGTAACTGTCAGGTCTATACTATAGGCTTCTGCAGTCTTCCCAGTGCTACATTCTGTTAGTGTGGAGTTGCCCCCGGGGTGTATGGGTAACTGTCAGGTCTATACTATAGGGTTCTGCAGTCTTCCCAGTGCTACATTCTGTTAGCGTGGAGTTGCCCCCGGGGTGTATGGGTAACTGTCAGGTCTATACTATAGGGTTCTGCAGTCTTCCCAGTGCTACATTCTGTTAGCGTGGAGTTGCCCCCGGGGTGTATGGGTAACTGTCAGGTCTATACTATAGGGTTCTGCAGTCTTCCCAGTGCTACATTCTGTTAGCGTGGAGTTGCCCCCGGGGTGTATGGGTAACTGTCAGGTCAATACTATAGGGTTCTGCAGTCTTCCCAGTGCTACATTCTGTTAGCGTGGAGTTGCCCCCGGGGTGTATGGGTAACTGTCAGGTCTATACTATAGGGTTCTGCAGTCTTCCCAGTGCTACATTGCTGGAAGGAAAGGACAGTTTTTCCATATCTTACATGTGACAGACTGGTTTCTCTACTGTATGTGTGAAGTCACTGAGGTGAATACAAGAGCCTGGGGTAATGTCCGAGGTAATGTCAACCTAGCTTTACTTGGATATATTTTCAATATACTTTATTTGTGATTCCCAACAAATGTGTCAATTGATGAATTGTGAAGTGATTTTCCTTATTATAGTCTCTTCATACCCCTCACAATATGATGGGAATAATCAGTAAATCATTACACTTCTGACACAACACAATGTAGACAAATGATGTTCTCCCCTCCCCCACCTCTCCTCCATAAAAGCCCGTTACTACCTTCACTGTCTCCATCACCTTCTCCAGGGCTGGAGGGGGCTGCCCCTTTCCCCGCTCCTCCATCACTAAGAGACCAGGTTAAGCCTGATTCCTCTCCTCCCTCCTCCATCACCAAGAGACCAGGTTAAGCCTGATTCCTCTCCTCCCTCCTCCATCACCAAGAGACCAGGTTAAGCCTGATTCCTCTCCTCCCTCCTCCATCACTAAGAGACCAGGTTAAGCCTGATACCTCTCCTCCCTCCTCCATCACCAAGAGACCAGGTTAATCCTGATTCCTCTCCTCCCTCCTCCATCACCAAGATACCAGGTTAAGCCTGATACCTCTCCTCCCTCCTCCATCACCAAGAGACCAGGTTAAGCCTGATTCCTCTCCTCCCTCCTCCATCACTAAGAGACCAGGTTAAGCGTGATTCCTCTCCTCCCTCATCCATCACTAAGAGACCAGGTTAAGCCTGATTCCTCTCCTCCCTCCTCCATCACTAAGAGACCAGGTTAAGCCTGATACCTCTCCTCCCTCCTCCATCACCAAGAGACCAGGTTAAGCCTGATTCCTCTCCTCCCTCCTCCATCACCAAGAGACCAGGTTAAGCCTGATACCTCTCCTCCCTCCTCCATCACCAAGAGACCAGGTTAAGCCTGATTCCTCTCCTCCCTCCTCCATCACTAAGAGACCAGGTTAAGCCTGCTTCCTCTCCTCCCTCCTCCATCACTAAGAGACCAGGTTAAGCCTGATACCTCTCCTCCCTCCTCCATCACCAAGAGACCAGGTTAAGCCTGATTCCTCTCCTCCCTCCTCCATCACCAAGAGACCAGGTTAAGCCTGATTCCTCTCCTCTCTCCTCCATCACCAAGAGACCAGGTTAAGCCTGATTCCTCTCCTCCCTCCTCCATCACCAAGAGACCAGGTTAAGCCTGATTCCTCTCCTCCCTCCTCCATCACCAAGAGACCAGGTTAAGCCTGATTCCTCTCCTCCCTCCTCCATCACTAAGATACCAGGTTAAGCCTGATTCATCTCCTCCCTCCTCCATCACTAAGAGACCAGGTTAAGCCTGATTCCTCTCCTCCCTCCTCCATCACCAAGAGACCAGGTTAAGCCTGATTCCTCTCCTCCCTCCTCCATCACTAAGAGACCAGGTTAAGCCTGATTCCTCTCCTCCATCCTCCATCACCAAGAGACCAGGTTAAGCCTGATTCCTCTCCTCCCTCCTCCATCACTAAGAGACCAGGTTAAGCCTGATTCCTCTCCTCCCTCCTCCATCACCAAGAGACCAGGTTAAGCCTGATTCCTCTCCTCCCTCCTCCATCACTAAGAGACCAGGTTAAGCCTGTTTCCGAGTGAACAACTCAGCCTCACCCACTGACCTACAGACTACTCTCCTCGCCTGGAGCTTAGGACCCGCCCCCCAATCCCCACCTCCTGATATACCCCCCCTGTTCTTCACCCACAGACCTACAGACTACCCTCCTCACCAGGAGCTTAGCACCCCCCCCCAATCCCCCATCCTGATCCCCCACTCCGGATCCTCACCCACTGACCTACAGACTACCCTCCTTGCCAGGAGCTTAGTACCCCCCCAATCCCTACTCCTGATCCCCCCTCTCCTGATCCTAACCCACTGACCTACAGACTACCCTCCTCGCCAGGAGCTTAGTACCCCCCCAATCGCCCCTCCTGATCCCCCCTCTCCTGATCCTAACCCACTGACCTACAGACTACCCTCCTCGCCAGGAGCTTAGTACCACCCCAATCCCCCCTCCTGATCCCCCCTCTCCTGATCCTAACCCCCTCCCCATTCCTCCTTCTCCCTCCTTCGTCCCAGTCTGCTGTCTCTGACTGTCCTAATATGAGGTCAGCTATGTCCTGCATTTGTTTGTGAAGGAGAGGAGATGAGAGGCTGTTAAGGCAACCAGACTGCTGTCTCCATCTCACCATTACTACTAAAACGCAAACACATACATCACCTCTATACCTCTATAAAGACAACACGTAATCTCATGTAGAGGTAGTTGACATGGAAGTAGGTGTCTGTCACCTACTCTGTTTGTGTGTCTGGGAGGATCTAGATTTCTCTATGGGAGATGCGTTGAGGAGCAGACGTTTACATGTTTTGCTGTTGGATACAACCAGTTCGGTGCCGACCTTTTTAGTGCTTCTAAACCCCCTTAAAAGTTATGTGTTTGAGCTAGACTTCCGGGTAGGCGTACCTCTTGCATTGTACGCGTCTAAATTCACTGATTCCGCCGATGTCAACCATTAGATGGGGGGCTGAGAGCTAGAGCGATGTTTGTGAGATGAGAGGATACTGAACGGTTCTTCTCATGAAAACGTCTCTGAAGTCCAAACGGTCTGAGCTACAAACTATGTGATGACCCCATTCTGAAAAGCTGAGACTCTCACAAACATGTTTCTTTGTACGGTGCTCACAAAGACCCACAGGACATGTTAGAACTCTACATAGAAGATCATAGACAATTATTGCATTGTGGATTGTCCCTGATGTTTTCCTGAGCTTTCCTTTAACAGTCTGATGCTTTGTATCACAACAACAATGTTATTCATTGCTATTCAATTTCATAACTGTTACCTTGGGGGGGGGGGGGGGGTGAATAATTGACTAGGAGAGAAATTACTTTTTTTTTTGCCGTGTCCTGTCCACTGTCTGTGGAAGTTAGAGCAGGGAATATGTCGTTAGGATTCAGGAAGAACCCATATAAATGACCAGGGGGTAAACTTGTTCTCCTTATGACGATCTGATGCTTCTGGTTTGACAACCAGATGAATAAATGATGACTTATACATTTTTTAAAGATATTTTAATGCGTGTTGTGTTTCCTCCTGCCTGTTACTGTGGTAACTTTCTCCACTAGAAGAAATTACTAAACGTAGATTGGGCTCTTTTAACCTATTGTATGATTACCATAGCAACAACACGCATTTGCATATCACCATTTTAGTCCCCAATCCCCTCACATGTTCTTTGCTTGCTCTCTGGGGTCTAAGCTGGGTTACTGTAAAGCACTTTCTGACAACTGGCGATTTTAAAAAGGGAATTATAAAATACATTTGATAGAATTTGAACAGAAAAGAGAAAAACCCATGGTGTTATCTTGACTGATGACATGAGTGTGAAAGCAGAGCAGAAATTAGACCAGGGCATGGCTGTCACTACTTCTGCCGAAGTTATTGGCTCTCCTTGTTCGGGCGGTGCTCGGCGGTCGACGTCACCGGCCTTCTAGCCATCATTGATCCATTTTTCATTTTCCATTGGTTTTGTCTTGTCTTCCCACACACCTGGTTTCAATCCCATTCATTACCTGTTGTGTATTTAACCCTCTGTTTCCCCTCATGTCTTTGTCAGAGATGGTTTTATGTCAAGAGTTGTTTTATGTTGTATAGGTGCGCGACGGGTCCTCGTAACCATGTTCGTTTATGTATGTACATATTAGTGTTTGGAGCATGTTAAGTGGACTTGTATTAAAAGACTCCATTTACACTCCGTTTGACTCTCCTGCGCCTGACTTCCCTGCCACCTATACACACCACTCTGACAAGTATATATATATATATTAGAATGATATGTACAGCAGTATATATATATATTAGAATGATATGTACAGCAGTATATATATTAGAATGATATGTACAGCAGTATATATATATATATTAGAATGATATGTACAGCAGTATATATATTAGAATGATATGTACATATTAGTGTTTGGAGCATGTTAAGTGGACTTATATTAAAAGACTCCATTTACACTCTGTTTGACTCTCCTGCGCCTGATTTCCCTGCCACCTATACACACAACTCTGACAATGGCAGTAATTAGACCAGAGTAGTTATTAGATCAGAGTAGTTATTAGACCAGGGTAGTTATTAGACCAGAGTAGTTATTAGACCAGGGCAGTTATTAGACCAGGGCAGGGCAGTAATTAGACCAGAGTAGTTATTAGATCAGAGTAGTTATTAGACCAGGGTAGTTATTAGACCAGAGTAGTTATTAGACCAGGGCAGGGCAGTAATTAGACCAGAGTAGTTATTAGACCAGAGTAGTTATTAGACTAGTGCAGGGCAGTAATTAGACCAGAGTAGTTATTAGACCAGAGTAGTTATTAGACCAGGGTAGTTATTAGATCAGGGCAGTTATTAGACCAGAGTAGTTATTAGACCAGAGTAGTTATTAGACCAGGGTAGTTATTAGACCAGGGCAGTAATTAGACCGGAGCAGTAATTAGACCAGGGTAGTTATTAGATCAGGGCAGTTATTAGACCAGAGTAGTTATTAGACCAGAGTAGTTATTAGACCAGGGTAGTTATTAGACCAGGGCAGTAATTAGACCAGGGTAGTTATTAGACCAGGGCAGTTATTAGACCAGGGCAGTAATTAGACCAGGGTAGTTATTAGACCAGGGCAGGGCAGTAATTAGACCAGAGTAGTTATTAGACCAGGGCAGGGCAGTAATTAGACCAGAGTAGTTATTAGACCAGAGTAGTTATTAGACCAGAGTAGTTATTAGACCAGGGTAGTTATTAGACCAGGGCAGTAATTAGTCAGTTAATGGTGTCTACCTGCCGCCTCATGGTGTCTACCTAATGCCTCATGGTGTCTAACTGCCGCCTCATGGTGTCTACCTGCCGCCCCATGGTGTCTACCTGCCGCCTCATGGTGTCTACCTGCCGCCTCATGGTGTCTACCTGCCGCCTCATGGTGTCTACCTGCCGCCCCATGGTGTCTACCTGCCGCCTCATGGTGTCTACCTGCCGCCCCATGGTGTCTACCTGCTGCCCCATGGTGTCTAATTGCCGCCTCATGGTGTCTACCTGCCACCCCATGGTGTCTACCTGCCGCCTCAAGGTGTCTACGTGCCACCCCATGGTGTCTACCTGCTGCCTCATGGTGTCTACCTGCTGCCCCATTGTGACCCCATGGTGTCTACCTGCCGCCCCATGGTGTATACCTGACGCCTCATGGTGTCTACCTGCCGCCTCATGGTGTCTACCTGCCGCCTCATGGTGTCTACCTGCCGCCTCATGGTGTCTACCTGCCGCCCCATGGTGTATACCTGACGCCTCATGGTGTCTACCTGCCGCCTCATGGTGTCTACCTGCCGCCTCATGGTGTCTACCTGCCGCCTCATGGTGTCTACCTGCCGCCCCATGGTGTATACCTGACGCCTCATGGTGTCTACCTGCCACCCCATGGTGTATACCTGACGCCTCATGGTGTCTACCTGCCGCCCCATGGTGTATACCTGACGCCTCATGGTGTCTACCTGCCGCCTCATGGTGTCTACCTGCTGCCCCATGGTGTCTACCTGCCGCCTCATGGTGTATACCTGACGCCTCATGGTGTCTACCTGCTGCCCCATGGTGTCTACCTGCCGCCTCATGGTGTCTACCTGCTGCCCCATGGTGTCTACCTGCTGCCCCATGGTGTCTACCTGCCGCCCCATGGTGTCTACCTGCCGCCTCATGGTGTATACCTGCTGCCCCATGGTGTATACCTGACGCCTCATGGTGTCTACCTGCCGCCCCATGGTGTATACCTGACGCCTCATGGTGTCTACCTGCCGCCCCATGGTGTATACCTGACGCCTCATGGTGTCTACCTGCCGCCTCATGGTGTCTACCTGCCGCCTCATGGTGTCTACCTGCCGCCCCATGGTGTATACCTGACGCCTCATGGTGTCTACCTGCCGCCTCATGGTGTCTACCTGCCGCCTCATGGTGTCTACCTGCCGCCTCATGGTGTCTACCTGCCGCCCCATGGTGTATACCTGACGCCTCATGGTGTCTACCTGCCGCCCCATGGTGTCTACCTGCTGCCCCATGGTGTATACCTGCCGCCCCATTGTGACCCTGTGGTGTCTACCTGCCGCCTCATTGTGTATACCTGCCGCCCCATTGTGACCCTGTGGTGTCTACCTGCCGCCCCATGGTGTCTACTTGCCGCCCCATTGTGACCCTGTGGTGTCTACCTGCTGCCCCATGGTGTATACCTGACGCCCCATGGTGTCTACCTGCTGCCCCATGGTGTCTACCTGCCGCCCCATTGTGACCCTGTGGTGTCTACCTGCTGCCCCATGGTGTATACCTGCCGCCCCATTGTGACCCTGTGGTGTCTACCTGCCGCCTCATTGTGACCCTGTGGTGTCTGTCGAGGAGGGAATACCAAAGCTCCACCGGGAGCTGTTTCCACTCAGAAAACCTTTGGGAGAGAGGATCTGCCTGCTGAGAGGTGGTGTGTGTGTGTGTGTGTGTGTGTGTGTGTGTGTGTGTGTGTGTGTGTGCATGCGTGCGTGCGTGCGTGTGTGTGTGAGAGAGAGAGAGAGGTGGTGTCACGTTGTGATTGTGTCCTCTGTAATCAGATCTCAGCCTCTTAGAGGGCTCATCCTCTCCCCTCCCGGCCGACTCCCTCCCTGACAGGGACAGAGATTCATGGACCTCCCAATTCACACAAAATGGATACGGGTGGGGTGGTAGAGAGAAGAGAGCGGGGAAGACTGGCTACCGTTCCAGGGAAGACTGGCTACAGTTCCAGAGACTGGCACATTGGCCTTTCTGAAATGACAGGTTGTAAGAATGAAGCTTTGTCTGAAGATCTTTTAGCACAAGCTCATCAATCATCACTCTGTGACTGCCCACTTAGTTATATTTCCTGTGCACTTATCCCAAAATACACATCATTATAGTAGTCAAAGCCTTTGACATTCATTTGACATTATGTCATAACTCATGAATATGTTCGAAATTATTAGACATGCATATATACTACTCAAACTGAGAGGCCTCTGTTTATGACCTTTCAACAGATCCTACAAACTACTCTCAGGAAATATATTGACTGCTTGAGTGACGGCTTTACAAGCAAATGATATGCACCAAACCAGAGAAGAGAAAGTTACTAAAGTCAAAATGTAACATAAATCCTACAGTGTTCTTTTGTACCACCTGCCTTTGGTTCAGTGGTGATTTTAGCAGGTCAAACTTGGTTGGGCATGCCAGCAAAACCACAACACGAAACAATACATTAATTACACTGTAATGGTGACAAACAGTGCCCACAAACTGCTAGGCCCTACATAAAGCTTTCACAACAGCATAGCTTTCTTTTCAGCACCATGGAGTGACTCCTTACCACCGCTACTCCTAACTATCAGCGGAGCCTTGTCTGGCTGCGACACAGTTCATTCAGCCTCATTTACTGCCTTTTAAAAAACGTAACTGATATGGCTGACTTGCTTAAACAAATGTGGTTTCTAATGACAATTAATATGTACAAACTATGGCATAAGAAAACAATGAGTTGATAAGAGGCAATCGATCATTTTAATTAAGACATTAATGAGCTAGCTAAGACGGACATAGTCAATATAACTATTTGTTCAGCACTTTTGAAATGTACAGCGACAGAATTCAGAACATGGGCCGTTCTTACAGTATTCTCCCTGTACACCAAGTCAGAACCAAATTATAAATAAAGGGGGCATATAAGCAGACAATGAAAGCTCTTACAATATGATGTTCGATGATGACATTTCTCTAAAACAGGCTATAGGCTACATGTGCACTACCAAGCCAGAACAGTAGGCTACGTTATGAGGGGGAAAGGGACCATATTATTAGGGTAAGGCACATGGGCTACTAACAGCTTACTACACAACATACACTTAGTATTACTTTCTTAACTACCTTATACATATCTCCCTGGCATATTACATCATTTATGCAGCAGAATACAAAACATTTTTGGACTCACCTTGTTGTGCTGTGCTCACTTGAACAGGAAGGTGGCGTGTTGGTCCTTCTTGTGGGCAAATTTTGTCATCAAAGTCTAGCATTCTCTGGATTTATGATGCTTTCAAGACAACTGTGAACTCGAAGAAAAAAAAACAAGGTTGAATCATGACATCAGTGATCTTCAGGACAGAGCTCTTGAAAGAGGCCAGAGTTCCCGACTTGGAATTCTGAGTTGGATGATTGATCGTTAAAAATGTATTTTACCAGTCGGACCTCGTTTCTTCAGAGTTCCCAGTTGTCTTGAACTCACTAAAGTCTGAGATTTCCCAGTCGGACCTCGTTTCTTCAGAGTTCCCAGTTGTCTTGAACTCACTAAAGTCTGAGATTTCCCAGTCGGACCTCGTTTCTTCAGAGTTCCCAGTTGTCTTGAACTCACTAAAGTCTGAGATTTCCCAGTCAGACCTCGTTTCTTCAGAGTTCCCAGTTGTCTTGAACTCACTAAAGTCTGAAATTTCCCAGTTCCGAGTTTCCAGTTGTTTTAAACGTGGCAGAAGTCATGCTGGATTGCCAGCATGGCTAATGTATTCAATCTTTTCTGGCCCATGATGTTGCATGTGAACATTTATCGTTTTAAGCTTGCAAAAGATACCCTTAAACCCAGACTTGTACCACACTCTCTCTCCACTGAATAGTGGCTAGTGATTGCTTTGCAACACTTGCAGTTAGACACTGATTCCTTCCAAATGTTTATGTCCAATGTCCTATGAGCACCGATACATTTTATCTATAATTTATCTTCATATGACAAGGATTGAAAAGGATTTTGCCAGTAGATCATCAACTAGATTGATGGTGATGATGACTGCTTGTCTAGCTTGCTAGCTAAGATTTTGAAAGTATGATGTTGACATGATCAGTCCAATCAAAGCTACTGTACATATAACGTGATGTGACGTCATTTTATCTGTGGCCAATGACCTTGAGCCTTCTTGAATGGGCACTTCTAATGTAAATCTATGGCAGCACCCAAGGGGCTTGAATTTTCGAGCTCTCCCCTTAGATTTTGCGGTGACGTAGTGTCCCCATGAGTGACAGAACACTGAGCCAATCACGGCGCAGCTAGAGAACATTACCAATCCCTACGCTCTGTATTTTCCGCTGGCTGCCCCACCACCACAGAAAGCACTGAGCTAGGCTGAAACACCTGCATTTTGGAGCTGCCTTACTCTACAAAACAATAAATACATCATGTTTGTATGTGGCTTCATTAACCCAATTATTATATTTTTTTACATTGTTTGGCAACCTGATATGTGATATTCAAAACAGGCACACAAATATATATATATATATATATCATTTTTTTTTGCTAAACATGTGGTGCTCAAAACAGGTGGGGCTCTGAATGACGGGTTGCCACTGGATTGGTTCATGATTTATGATGAGCAAATACTACCAAGGTTTTAGAGTCTTCCTGTATCTGTGCTGTAGATAAAGGGCCTGTTTAAAATATTGTTTGAAAGGAACATTCAGTAAACATCTAGAATGTACAGTAAGTTCAGTATAACTCACGAGGAACATCATGCAGTGTTTCTGTCACCATCCTCTTGGGTTTATGGCCCGGCCCAGGGCCAAGTCAGGCAACTAATTTCCCATTCAGTGTGAGCAGTAAGTAGTCAGGTAGAGACATAATGAGACAGGAGTCACATCTCTCTCTCTACTTTGGGGCCAGAGGAGGTAACATTGCAAGGCTGTTGTGACGAATGCTGTACACTCAAATGAGCCTTCTGCCTTATGGATGGGCTGGGAGTTCACAGGAAACAGAGAGAAGGAGAGACGCAGGAAGATGGAGGGAGGCGGGGGTTAGGTGGATAAATAAAGCTCGGAGCTGGCTGACCTAGAATTGTGAGCGGATGTTTTTTGGAGCTACATACCAATATACTACTATCGCTGAAAGGAACTGCAGTAAATTAAAATCCGATGGACTGTTGGTATATCAGGCACAAATGGATTTGAAATGAATGAGCGTGTATGACATTTCCCAGGATTAAAATCACAGCTGCCAATGTGTTTGATGCCTGGGTTTGATTAGGCCTGGATGAGTTGGAATGATGCTCTGAATATTTATGTGTTGTGGAGCAGTCCCATGTGTGTCGACTCCCCATCCTGGTAACATATGCTTCTGTGAGCGTGCCTTTGTGAGCTTCCCAATCCCACTGGAATCCCTTTGTGTGCAGCAGAGGGAGTCTGCCTTTGCATTATGATGACACCAATTTAGGGCTGGCTGTTTGTGTGCCTCTGTGGAGGTGTGTGGATTAAACCACATGGGTCAGCAGCCATGTTTGCTCCATGGATTTTGGGCATCCATGCAGTGTCATCAGCCCAGAATATAAAGGTTGACGCACTCGGCTCATTATGTGACCTGATTGGTTCCTACTATTATCCACTCTGGCCCTGCAGTGCTCCTGTAGTGCCCCTGTACCTGTTGACAGAATTTGTATTTTACTGTTAATGTGTATGACCTGGTACTTCTAAGATTTGAGTTGCATTCCTTTTGGGTCTCTCTTTATAATAGATCAGGAATAACACTCCAACAGCTATATAATAGATCAGGTCTAATTCTCCAACAACAGAATTCCACTCATTCTGTAAACCTGTTTTGTTGCCTGCAGCTTGTTTATCTTGTTTGGTGGTTCTGTTAAATACACATCTGTTTTCGCTATGCTGTTTGCAATCGATGGGGTATTGTTTTGCTGCTGCTGCAGCCTCTACCCTGGCACTGCTGTCCTATCAAGAGGCTTTTCGTGTAAACAATAGTGAGGAAACAAGGACAAACCCGAGCAGCGACCACGGGACATCCACCCTCCCTCCGTATGCGCTGTGTTGCCCAGTGAAAGGTCCCTCCTACTACCCCTCCACTCCTCCACCCCCCTAGTCAGTCCTGAATGGAATCTCAGGGTTAGCCTTTGAGGGGTTGAGTAGTGATGGACTGTGGTAGTGGTGGACTGAGTTAGTGGTGAACTGTGGTAGTGGTGAACTTAGGTAGTGGTGGACTGTGGTAGTGGTAGAGTGTGGTAGTGGTGGACTGTGGTAGTGGTGGACTGTGGTAGTGGTGGACTGTGGTAGAGGTGGACTGTGGTAGAGGTGGACTGTGGTAGAGGTGGACTGTGGTAGTGGTGGACTGTGGTAGTGGTGGACTGTGGTAGAGGTGGACTGTGGTAGAGGTGGACTGTGGTAGTGGTGGACTGTGGTAGTGGTGGACTGTGGTAGTTGTGAACTGTGGTAGTTGTGAACTGAGGTAGTGGTGGACTGTGGTAGAGGTGGACTGTGGTAGAGGTGGACTGTGGTAGAGGTGAACTGTGGTAGTGGTGAACTTAGGTAGTGGTGGACTGTGGTAGTGGTGGACTGTGGTAGTTGTGAACTGAGGTAGAGGTGGACTGTGGTAGAGGTGGACTGTGGTAGTGGTGGACTGTGGTAGTGGTGGACTGTGGTAGTGGTGGACTGTGGTAGTGGTGGACTGTGGTGGGGGTGGACTGTGGTATAGGTGGACTGTGGTAGAGGTGGACTGTGGTAGTGGTGGACTGTGGTAGTGGTGGACTGTGGTAGAGGTGGACTGTGGTAGAGGTGGACTGAGGTAGTGGTGGACTGTGGTAGAGGTGGACTGAGGTAGTGGTGGACTGTGGTAGAGGTGGACTGTGGTAGAGGTGGACTGTGGTAGTGGTGGACTGTGGTAGTTGTGAACTGTGGTAGTTGTGAACTGAGGTAGTGGTGGACTGTGGTAGAGGTGGACTGTGGTAGAGTTGGACTGTGGTAGAGGTGAACTGTGGTAGTGGTGAACTTAGGTAGTGGTGGACTGTGGTAGTGGTGGACTGTGGTAGTTGTGAACTGAGGTAGAGGTGGACTGTGGTAGAGGTGGACTGTGGTAGAGGTGGACTGTGGTAGTGGTGGACTGTGGTAGTGGTGGACTGTGGTAGAGGTGGACTGTGGTAGAGGTGGACTGAGGTAGTGGTGGACTGTGGTAGAGGTGGACTGAGGTAGTGGTGGACTGTGGTAGAGGTGGACTGTGGTAGAGGTGGACTGTGGTAGAGGTGGACTGTGGTAGTGGTGAACTGTGGGTGGACTGTGGTAGTGGTGGACTGTGGTAGAGGTGGACTGTGGTAGTGGTGGACTGTGGTAGTGGTGAACTGTGGTAGAGGTGGACTGTGGTATAGGTGAACTGTGGTAGAGGTGGACTGTGGTAGTGGTGGACTGTGGTAGAGGTGGACTGTGGTAGAGGTGGACTGTGGTAGAGGTGGACTGTGGTAGTGGTGGACTGTGGTAGTGGTGGACTGTGGTAGTAGTGACTGAGGTAGTGGTGGACTGTGGTAGAGGTGGACTGTGGTAGAGGTGGACTGTGGTAGAGGTGGACTGTGGTAGAGGTGGACTGTGGTAGAGGTGGACTGTGGTAGTGGTGGACTGTGGTAGAGGTGGACTGTGGTAGTGGTGGACTGTGGTAGAGGTGAACTGTGGTAGTGGTGTATGGTAGTAGTGGATGAGTCTGTTGACATGCCTGGTGTTTGTCCAGATGAAGGAGATCAGCTCTCCAGTCCCCAAGCGTGCTTCATGACCAGGTCCCAGAGGACATGTGATATAAGAATGGCTAAACAATGCTATATTGTTCTTCTGCATCAGTATATCGACCCACAACCCACCAGCATCTGTGCATACTGCATACCAATCACTAGAGTTTAGATGCCATGACCTCTATTGTGAAATGAAGACAATGCTACCTGTCAGACGCTATGGATTATGTGGAATCTTGGTGAAACAATAGAAACCGTAGCACCTTTACGGTTTGCTCAGTATTCCTAGATGGATGTGCTCAGAATTAAAGATACCTCAATATCTAAGCTGCTCACAAAGAACATGTTTTTAAGAGCGATATTAATGCCATCCCTTCTTGTCTCCTCTTTAAGAGGATATTATTGATTAAGAAATGATGGACTACAGGACTGCCATTAAATGCTGCTGAGTCTGTGAATGTTTAGCTATAGTTTCTTACTTTATAACCCTGCACTGTCGGGAATGGGTTCGTAAGTAAGCATTTTCACTGGTAAGTCTACACCTGTTGTATTCGGCGCATGTGACCAATAACATTTGATTTGATGTATGTCTATTGTCTGTCACCAGACGAGCTAAACCAAACTACTCGCTTCCAGGCAAATAACACTGAAACATGCATGAGAGCACCAGCTGTTCCGGAAGACTGTGTGATCACGCTCTCCGCAGCCGATGTGGGTAAGACCTTTAAACAGGTCAACATTCACAAGGCCACAGGGCCAGATCGATTACCAGGACGTGTACTGTGAGCATGCGCTAACCAACCGGCAGGTGTTTTCACTGACATTTTTAACCTCTCCCTGTCCGAGTTTGTAATACTGTAAGAATATTGAATAAATACACAAAGCAGAGTTTGAGAGTTTGAGAGAACTAAAAAAAGTACTAATGGTCAATAGTGAATTGTAAATAGGAGTTAGATTTCAGCTCAACATCTGTTTAGGATCTGTGGGATGGCAGTAATGAACTCAGAGCTATGTGTGCTTCGTGGGCCATGTTTTCCTTGGTCTGTAAATTGAGTCTGGAGTGGGATACTTGTTATTTGGCCATTGGCCAAGTGGTCCTGCAAGGACTTCTGATTGGTCAACCCCAGGCTAGGGTGGGGGGTTATAAGTGGCATCCTGTCCTTTGTTCTGAGGAGAAAAGCTGAGGACAGGGGAGACTGAACATCTGACTCCCAGCATAACATATATTTTTTAAACTTTATTTAAATAGGCAAGTCAGTTAAGAACACATCCTTATTTTCAATGATGGCCTAGGAACAGTGGGTTAACTGCCTTGTTCAGGGGCAGAACAACAGATTTTTACTTTGTCAACTCTGGGATTCAATCTTGCAACCTTTCGGTTACTAGTCCAACGCTCTAACCACTAGGCTACCTGCTGCCCCCATCTTGATTTGTCCTCTCTGAATAAACCTATTTTTCTCCCCCTCATTAGCTTTGTAGTTTATGTCATTGAAGATTAACATAAATTGCTAACATTACTAATATGTTTTAAGCAGACCACCACAGTGCCTGTGCCCAAGAACACTAAGGTAACCTAAATGACTATTGACACTCATATCTGTAGCCATGAAGTGCTTTGAAAAGTTGATCCATGGCTCACATCAGCACCATTATCCCAGAAACCCTAGACCCACTCCAATTTGGATGGGTAACAACACATCCGCCACGCTGATCCTCAACACAGGGGCCTCTCAGGGGTGCGTGCTCAGTCCCCTCCTGTACTCCCTTTCCACTCATGACTGCATGGCCAGACACGACTCCAACTCCATCATTACGTTTGCCTATGACACAGTGGTAGGCCCGATCACCGACAACGACGAAACAGCCTATAGGGAGGAGGTCAGAGACCTCTCTCAACGTGATCAAGACAAAGGAGATGATTGTGTACTACAGGAAAAAGAGGACAGAGCACGCCCCATTCTCATCAACGGGGCTGCAGTGGAGCAGGTTGAGAGCTTCAAGTTCCTTGGTGTCCACATCACCAATAAACTAACATGGTCCAAGCACACCAAGACAGTCGTGAAGAGGGCACGACAAAACCTACTCAGGAGACTCAAAAGATTTGGCGTGGGTCCTCAGATCCTCAAAAGGTTCTACAGCTGTACCATCGAGTGCATGGTTGCATCACTGCCTGATATGGCAATTGGCAATTGCTCGGCATCCGACCGCAAGGCACTACAGAGGGTAGTGCGAACGGCCCAGTACATCACTGGGGCCAAGCTTCCTGCCATCCAGGACCTCTATACCAGGCGGTGTCAGAGGAAGGCCCTAAAAATTGTCAAAGACGCCAGCCACCCTAGTCATAGACTGTTCTCTCTGCTACCGCATGGCAAGTGGTACCGGAGCACCAAGTCTAGGTCCAAGAGGCTTATTAACAGCCTCTACCCCCAAGACATAAGACTCCTGAACACCTAATCAAATGGCTAACCAGGCTATTTGCAATGCTGCCCCCCCTTTTTACACCGCTGCTACTCTGTTGTTATCATCTATGCATAGTCACTTTAATAACTCTACCTACATGTACACATTACCTCATCTAACCGGTGCCCCCGCACATTGACTCTGTACCAGTATCCCGCGTATATAGTCTCCACATTGACTCTGTACCGGTACCCCCTGTATATAGTCTCCACATTGACTCTGTACCGGTATCCCGCGTATATAGTCTCCACATTGACTCTGTACCGGTATCCCGCGTATATAGTCTCCACATTGACTCTGTACCGGTACCTCCCTGTATATAGTCTCCACATTGACTCTGTACCAGTCTCCCGCGTATATAGTCTCCACATTGACTCTGTACCGGTACCCCCTGTATATAGTCTCCACATTGACTCTGTACCGGTATCCCGCGTATATAGTCTCCACATTGACTCTGTACCGGTATCCCGCATATATAGTCTCCACATTGACTCTGTACCAGTCTCCCTCGTATATAGTCTCCACATTGACTCTGTACCAGTCTCCCACGTATATAGTCTCCACATTGACTCTGTACCGGTATCCCGCGTATATAGTCTCCACATTGACTCTGTACCGGTATCCCGCATATATAGTCTCCACATTGACTCTGTACCAGTCTCCCTCGTATATAGTCTCCACATTGACTCTGTACCAGTCTCCCACGTATATAGTCTCCACATTGACTCTGTACCGGTCTCCCTCGTATATAGTCTCCACATTGACTGTGTACCGGTCTCCCTCGTATATAGTCTCCACATTGACTCTGTACCGGTACCTCCCGCGTATTTAGTCTCCACATTGACTCTGTACCAGTACCTCCCTGTATATAGTCTCCACATTGACTCTGTACCGGTACCCCCCTGTATATAGTCTCCACATTGACTCTGTACCGGTACCCCTCGTATATAGTCTCGTTATTGTTATTTTACTGCTGCTCTTTACTTGTTACGTTTATCTCTTTTTCTTATCTGTCTTTTTACTAGACTGCATTGTCGGTTAGGGGCTCGTAAGTAAGCATTTCACTGTAAGGTCTACACCTGTTGTGTTCTGCGCATGTCACTAATACAATTTGATTTGATTTGTCTGTCTTATCTGTGAGAGAAGTGCTGGTAAAAAGCCATGCTGCCTGCTGTCTGTTCCTCTTGGGCTAGAGGATGGCACTCTGCTAGAGCAACAGCATTAAATTACACTGCATCAAGATGGAAATGTTGCCCATTAGTGCAAATAGTCATGGCCACATCTGGTCATATCAACAATTATGTCACTGCAAAATGCTATGTGGGTACTGTGCAACAGTTTTCTATGCCAATGCCTGGTTGGATCGCTTCCAGTTCACCTCTAATGAGGACCAGCAAAACTCCCCAAAAACTCCTCTAATTGCTAATCTGGCACGTATAGCTAATCTGGCACGTATAGCTAATCTGGCACGTATAGCTAATCTGGCACGTATAGCTAATCTGGCACGTATAACTAATCTGGCTCATATAGCGTTTCCTCACCTCTGCTCCAAAAACAAGATGGTGGTTGTGATTTGAAAACAGAGCTGTCGGGTTGTGATTGGGTAAGAGACACATGAATGGCGTGTCTTTGAATTTGAAATGGCATCGGAAAACAAGGGATTGAATATCATTTTCTTTCTATTTTTGGAACTGGAAGCGGTACAACCAGGCATTGGCGTAGAAATGTGTTTCCACCTGGCCGCCCCTACCCCGGTCAACAGCACTGCTCCCCCCACAGCAACTTGCCCAAGCCTCCCCCATTTCTCCTTCACCCAAATCCAGATAACTGATGTTCTGAAAGAGGTGCAAAATCTGGACCCCCACAAATCAGCAGGGCTAGACAATCTGAACCCTCTATTTCTAAAAGTATCAGCCGAAATTGTTGCAACCCCTATTACTAGCCTGTTCAACCTCTCTTTCGTCTGAGATCCCCAAAGATTGGAAAGCTGCCATGGTCATCCCCCTCTTCAAAGGGGGAGACACTCTAGACCCAAACTCCTACAGACCTCTATCTATCCTACCCTGCCTTTCTAAGGTCTTCGAAAGCCAAGTTAAGAAGCAGATCACCGACCATTTTGAATCCCACCGTACCTTCTCCACTATGCAATCTGGTTTCTGAGCTGGTCATGGGTGCACCTCAGCCACACTCAAAGGCCTAAATGATATCATAACCACAATCGATAAAAGACAGTACTGTGCAGCTGTATTCATCGACCTGGCCAAGGCTTTCGACTCTGTCAATCACCACATTCTTATCAGCAGACTCAACAGCCTTGGTTTCTCAAATGACTGCCTCACCTGGTTCACCAACTACTTCTCAGACAGAGTTCAGTGTGTCAAATTGGAGGGCCTGTTGTCCGGATCTCTGGCAGTCTCTGCCACAGGGTTAAATTCTCAGGCCGACTCTCTTCTCTGTATACATCAATGATGTCGCTCTTGCTGCTGGTGATTCTCTGATCCACCTCTACGCAGACGACACCATTCTGTAAACTTCTGGTCCAGTTCTCTGCTGCCAATGACTGGAACGAATTGCATAAATCACTGAAGCTGGAGACTCATATCTCCCTCACTATCTTTAAGCACCAGCTGTCAGAGCAGCTCACAGATCACTGCACCTGTACATAGCCCATCTGTAAATAGCCCATCCAACTACCTCATCCCCATATTGTTATTATTATTTTTTATTGCTCCTTTGCACCCCAGTATCTCTACTTGCGCACTCATCTTCTGCACATCTATCACTGCAGTGTTTAATTGCTAAATTGTAATTATTTCGCCACTATGGCCTATTTATTGCCTTTTCCTCCCTTAACATACCTCATTTGCATACACTGTATATAGACTTTTTTTCAATTGTGTTATTGACTGTATGTTTGTTTATGTGTAACTCTGTGTTGTTTGTGTTGCACTGCTTTGCTTTATCTTGGCCAGGTCGCAGTTGTAAATGAGAACTTGTTCTCAACTGGCCTACCTGGTTAAATAAAAATGTAAAAATATAAAAAATATGCCTGTGTGTGTGTGTGTGTGTGTGTGTGTGTGTGTGTGTGTGTGTGTGTGTGTCTGTGTGTGTGTGCAAGAGGAGGAGAGTGTTCAGTACCCGTTTCCACTGATTACCTCTCTGGCAGTGAGGCTGGATCTCCCCCGAAGACCCCCTGACTCTGAGTTAGTCTAACAACAGCGTGGCAGAACAGAACAAGGGGCTGGGACGGAGGAGTGGAGGGATGGAGGACTGGAGAGGTGGAGGAGAGTGGAGGGAGAGAGGATTGGAGGGGTGGAGGAGAGTGGAGGGATGGAGGAGTGGAGGGGGAACCAGGGGGACCAGGGCTCCTGACAGAGAGACCGCCTCCCTCTCTTGTAGTTCATTAAATGTAGATTGCTGATGTAGATTTCTCCCACCCATATCCTCCCTCTCCCCTCTATCCTCCCTCTCCCCCTCTATCCTCCCTCTCCCCCTCTGTCCTCCCTCTCCCCTCTTTATCCTCCCTCTCCCCCTCTATCCTCCCTCTCCCCCTCTATCCTCCCTCTCCTCCCTTTATCCTCCCTCTCCCCTCTCCCCTCCCTCTCCCCTCTCTATCCTCCCTCTCCCCTCTATCCTCCCTCTCCCCCTCTATTCTCCCTCTCCCCTATCTATTCTCCCTTTCCCCCCTCTATCCTCCCTCTCTCCTCTATCCCCCCTCTCCCCCTCTATTCTCCCTCTCCCCTCTCTATTCTCCCTCTCCCCCCTCTATCCTCCCTCTCCCCTCTCTATTCTCCCTCTCCCCTCTATCCTCCCTCTATTCTCCCTCTCCCCTCTATCCTCCCTCTCTCCTCTATCCCCCCTCTCCCCCTCTATTCTCCCTCTCCCCTCTCTATCCTCCCTCTCCCCCTCTATTCTCCCTCTCCCCTATCTATTCTCCCTTTCCCCCCTCTATCCTCCCTCTCTCCTCTATCCCCCCTCTCCCCCTCTATTCTCCCTCTCCCCTCTCTATTCTCCCTCTCCCCCCTCTATCCTTCCTCTCCCCTCTCTATTCTCCCTCTCCCCCCTCTATCCTGCCTCTCCCCCTCGATTCTCCCTCTCCCCCCTCTATTCTCCCTCTCAGCAGAGCTGCTGTAATTGCCAATAGGTTGGGAGCGGCTGTAATTTCTAATTTGTTGGGACCTGCTGTAATTGCTAATCGGTTGGGAACTGCTGTAATTGCCACCTGAGCCCAACCCCTGTTGGCCGTTTATACTGTATACCTTCAGGAAACTGTCGTGCTTCAGACCTTCACTTACTTCCCAGATATATAAGGAAGTAATACTGAGACTATTCATAACCTCTATAAACACCCTTTCTTACCCAGTGTGGGCTGGAAAGGCTCATAGGCACGTAACATACACACTCAAACCCTTAGAACACAGAATGAATGTACACAGCTCAGCGACCTGACCAAAGCCAGGCCATGGGTAAGGGCCAGAGTATGTAACCCAGCCTGAGAATGTACACAACACAGCTCAGCGACCTGACCAAAGCCAGGCCATGGGTAAGGGCCAGAGTATGTAACCCAGCCTGAGCCCAGTCACAAAGGAAAAGCCAAGCTGACTGCATGGCTGCAGTGGAGGTTTGTGAAACCAGAACATTGAATGTATCCTAAACTGTTACATTTCAATAGAGGAGCATACCAAGGTAGGGTGGCTTGTCAATACTAGTTTGTCTGCCAGACTCAGTGGACTGCCAACTTGTTGACTACTGCTTTTCCATTCAAATGACCTGGCCTGGACTAGCTTGAAAACATACTTCAAATCAGATGTTATTAATCACATGCGCCCAATACAACAGGTGTAGGTAGACCTTACAGTGAAATGCTGACTTACAGTTAAAAAAAATAATAATAATATGAATAAGAATAAGAAATAAAAGGAAACAGTAATCTATGTGAATTACACCACACCAATTTCATCACCACATTTTCCGTGGATCTTTTTAATCAAAAACGTGTTATTGCCAGGTGATGAAACCCTCTGTTTATGGATCTACTCCAGAGTGGAATCATTCCTCATCAGTGGATTGTAGCAAATGAAAAGCCAGACTCTGCAGGCAGTTCTGTTGTTGATATGACATGATGATATGATATACTTTATTGTCCCTGAGGGGAAATTTGACTGGGACAATAGAGAGTGCTGTTGCTTCCACATAAATACATAGAATCAAACAATCATAGATGACTGGTCCTGGTATCAGGTCTTTGAGGCAGCTCTCAGGAACTGACTCATAACACATACATGCACACAAACACACACACACACACACACATATATATATATACACACGCACACACACACACAAGCGCGCAGCCATACACACATCTCATAAAGGCAGTAGAAGCTATATGGAGCCTCTCCCATTGTTCCCATGGTATATGGTTGAGTGGTTATAACAGCCACATTAACACGTCTGTGTTTTATGGGTGTGAAAGGCTTACACGGAGAGAATCGGCTCTGGCCCATTAACACAGAAGAGAAATCAACTTTAATGCTCAGCCCTTTTGGCACTGTGATATTTGCTGACCTTTTGCATGATATGGTTCAGTTGACCTTCTCTGTTTAGATAGGACACTAGACACTCTGTTTCTACTTCCAGTATTGTGTCTGAATACCCTGCGTGTTGATGTGGTTAAAGTATTATTGTTAAACCCAGATGCAGAGACTTACGTCAACAAATCTTGTGTACTCACACACTAGTATTTCTCTGACAGCCAGCTGTGTTGCTGAATATAACCCTTGCTGACAGGATTAGATCACCCATCATCGGAGATTTGAGATGAAGTCATTATGAACAGGAAATGAAAGAGGAACACAGAAGAGACTGTAACGTGGCCAGTAATTAATTAAACATAATGTGCTACATTTGACTGGGTTCTTCCTATTACCTCAGTACCTAGTCAGCAGTTCTGTTCCAACAGCCAAGTGTTCCCAGGACACTGCGGGAACAGCACGGCATCGCTCTCCCTCTTGTTTCATTTCCCATGTTAATGCACCCGGAGTCTCAACAGCAGTCAACCCTGGTCCCAGAGACAATAATGCCAGGGTAGTGTGAGCCAGGCAGATGGAAATTCTAGCGTAAAAAGGTGCCATAGATCATTTGGAGACACTTATTACTGTATTTCTCTCCATGGAGTGTCTTCCCTCTATTAACAAGTCATTCCAACCCATTCCCCAGGACTGTTAGTAGACTATGTTGTTGGGTACCCATTCCCCAGGACTGTTAGTAGACTATGTTGTTGGGTACCCATTCCCTAGGACTGTTAGTAGACTATGTTGTTGGGTACCCATTCCCCAGGACTGTTAGTAGACTATGTTGTTGGGTACCCATTCCCCAGGACTGTTAGTAGACTATGTTGTTGGGTACCCATTCCCCAGGACTGTTAGTAGACTATGTTGTTGGGTACCCATTCCCCAGGACTGTTAGTAGACTATGTTGTTGGGTACCCATTCCCCAGGACTGTTAGTAGACTATGTTGTTGGGTACCCATTCCCCAGGACTGTTAGTAGACTATGTTGTTGGGTACCCATTCCCCAGGACTGTTAGTACACTATGTTGTTGGGTACCCATTCCCCAGGACTGTTAGTAGACTATGTTGTTGGGTACCCATTCCCCAGGACTGTTAGTAGACTATGTTGTTGGGTACCCATTCCCCAGGACTGTTAGTAGACTATGTTGTTGGGTACCCATTCCCCAGGACTGTTAGTAGACTATGCTGTTGGGTACCCAAGGTGTGTCACCATGTCCAATTTGAAATAGACTAGAGAATTATTGTTGTTGTCTCGATCTTGACAGACAAGTAGTGTTTTTCTCTCTCTGGCGTAGTGGATGTAGTGGAGATGGTTTGGTAGCTAGTTAACCCAATTGCCAATGAAATCAAAGGCGCATTACTTTTAATATGGTGCTGGAATGGATGAGTCCATCTGCTGTAAGGTATGACCTGCAGCTCTGCACACTCACATGCTCCAGATACATATCTACGTTTCAACCCAAACAAATCTAGGTAGCGAACAGGTCTGGCCTAAAACTGCTGTTGTACTGATAACCATGGTCCCCTACTGTGCCACGGTGACTGGTATGGGCAGGCTGGTTACAGCAGCTGGCACAGCGGTGACATCCTGCCATAGTCACTAGGGGATCGCTGTGATCTGTCTTACAGCCTGCTCAGAGACACCTCTGTTCCCTCCACGGCTCTGCCAGTGCTAGACAGCTTTATCGCAACACGCACGCACGAACGCACACACACACACACACACGCGCACGCACGCACGCACACACACACACACACACATGCACACACACACACACACACACACACACATTCTAACTAGTTGCGTATGTTAGCAATAAAACCTGTATTATAGGCAGAGGGTCCCAGATGCTCCCTAAATGGAGACCAATGTTCATGTGTAGGGCCAATTTAGACCAGGTGTGTGTGTGTGTGAAGATGATGCTGGGATAGCTGCTTATATGAGGGGCTTCCTGCTGCAGAGATTACGTTTGAGCTCATTATCATAGACCAGATGTCTGTCTGTCTGTCTCCCTCTCTCTCTCTTTCCTGTGAAATTGTTGTAAATGTAGATACAGACCCGATGCTGTACAGTCAACTGGTGATCTCAATCTTCATTTGAGCAGACGGCAGAGGTTGAGGAGAATGGAGCGAGAGAAAGCTCAGAGCAGCATGATTCAGCAGAGAAATGTGTCTAGGTTTCACGTTAGATTTCCAGCCAGGGAGTGGTACTGCTTTCTTGCTCTTGGGTCCTGCCAACTTCACTAACTACAGCTAAATGGACAGAATCAAAGATGCAATCATGTTGTCTGACTGTAATAGCTGCCGCTGTAGTGTAATGACTGTTGATATGTTAATAACTATTTATATTGGCTAGTATCATTGGTATCATTATCAGTATGATTGTCTCATGTGTTCCATTAGATCATGGCTGTTATAGATCAGTATGATTGTCTCATGTGTTCCATTAGATCATGGCTGTTATAGATCAGTATGATTGTCTCATGTGTTCCATTAGATCATGGCTGTTATAGATCAGTATGATTGACTCATGTGTCCCATTAGATCATGGCTGTTATAGATCAGTATGATTGTCTCATGTGTTCCATTAGATCATGGCTGTTATAGATCAGTATGATTGTCTCATGTGTTCCATTAGATCATGGCTGTTATAGATCAGTATGTTTGTCTCATGTGTTCCAATAGATCATGGCTGTTATATATCAGTATGTTTGTCTCATGTGTTCCATTAGATCATGGCTGTTATAGATCAGTATGATTGTCTCATGTGTTCAATTAGATCATGGCTGTTATAGATCAGTATGTTTGTCTCATGTGTTCCATTAGATCATGGCTGTTATAGATCAGTATGATTGTCTCATGTGTTCCATTAGATCATGGCTGTTATAGATCAGTATGATTGTCTCATGTGTTCCATTAGATCATGGCTGTTATAGATCAGTATGATTGGCTCATGTGTCCCATTAGATCATGGCTGTTATAGATCAGTATGATTGTCTCATGTGTTCCATTAGATCATGGCTGTTATAGATCAGTATGATTGTCTCATGTGTTCCATTAGATCATGGCTGTTATAGATCAGTATGTTTGTCTCATGTGTTCCAATAGATCATGGCTGTTATATATCAGTATGTTTGTCTCATGTGTTCCATTAGATCATGGCTGTTATAGATCAGTATGATTGTCTCATGTGTTCAATTAGATCATGGCTGTTATAGATCAGTATGTTTGTCTCATGTGTTCCATTAGATCATGGCTGTTATAGATCAGTATGATTGTCTCATGTGTTCCATTAGATCACGGCTGTTATAGTGTCTGTTAGTGATAATGGAGGAGCTTCACCAAGCGTGTCCAGTCTACTGCTGAAGGTTATTTATTTGGCTCTGCAGAGCACCTTACTATAGAGCCAGAGGCCTCTCTCCTCTCCTCCTCTCTTCTCTTCCTTCTCTCCTCTCATTTATCCTCTCCCCTCTCTCCTCCTCCTCTTCTCCCCTCTCTCCTCTCTCCTATCCTCTCATCCTCTTCTCCCCCTCCTTCTCTTCTCTTTTCCTCTCATCCTCCTCCACTCCTCTCCATTCCTCCTCTCCTTTCCTCTCCTCCTCTCCTTTCCTCCTCTCCTGTTCTGCAGCTAAAACAGAGAGCTACAGATACAGTACCCTTTATTGACACACAGGAATCCCCACTGTCAGCATCCACTGCCAATACCCAAGGGAGGTAAACTGTCTGCTCAGGCCCTGGCAGCTAACTAAAGACACCGAGCAGTGGGGAGTCAGTGAGAGGCCTGTTAGTGCTGCTGGAGCCCAGAGCCCAAAGATTATTCTCCAGTAGAAGCAGGACTGCAGGAGTTAGCCCCGTGGCTCTAGATGTCTCTGTGACTGTGGCCCCAGCCACGGCCTTGGTACTCTGACCCCATGCAGCCCTACAGTCAGCCCCAGCATCAGTCAGTCCCATCAGTGATTTATGACTCTAAGGCTGCCTTGGGACTGTAACAGCTGGCCAATCTGCATTGCAGCAAAAGTTCCTCACATACTGATGTTCAGTACACAGTCATACAGACAGGGGAGAACGTTTATAGACCTACACATAGGTGCCTACAAGTAAACAGAAGTTTACCAGTAAACTACCAGAATTTTGGTATCTTTCAAGGATTTTATGTAATCTATCACAAGTGGCACTTTTGGGTACATCAGGTTAACGCAGGTGTCTGTAATTATCTCTGTGTAACGTGTGCGCTGGGATTCGGGAAGCAAGTTCAGGGAGTGCATAATTTAAACAGTAAATTAAACATAATACAGAACAAGAACCACAAACAACAAGAACCAGGTGAGTGTCATAATGCGCTGATGTGCGAAACGATGGTGACAGTCTGGCCCACAACGAGCAGCCTGTTGACCTAGAGGCCAGAGACGGAGTACACGTGACAGTCTGGCCCACAACGAGCAGCCTGTTGACCTAGAGGCCAGAGACGGAGTACACGTGACAGGTGTGGCCCACAACGAGCAGCCTGTTGACCTAGAGGCCAGAGACAGAGTACACGTGACAGGTGTGGCCCACAACGAGCAGCCTGTTGACCTAGAGGCCAGAGAGGGAGTACACATGACAGTCTGGCCCATAACGAGCAGCCTGTTGACCTAGAGGCCAGAGACGGAGTACACGTGACAGTCTGGCCCATAACAAGCAGCCTGTTGACCTAGAGGCCAGAGAGGGAGTACACGTGACAGTCTGGCCCATAACGAGCAGCCTGTTGACCTAGAGGCCAGAGACGGAGTACACGTGACAGGTGTGGCCCATAACGAGCAGCCTGTTGACCTAGAGGCCAGAGAGGGAGTACACGTGACAGTCTGGCCCACAACGAGCAGCCTGTTGACCTAGAGGCCAGAGACAGAGTACACGTGACAGTCTGGCCCATAACGAGCAGCATGTTGACCTAGAGGCCAGAGAGGGAGTACACGTGACAGTCTGGCCCACAACGAGCAGCCTGTTGACCTAGAGGCCAGAGACAGAGTACACGTGACAGTCTGGCCCACAACGAGCAGCCTGTTGACCTAGAGGCCAGAGAGGGAGTACACGTGACAGTCTGGCCCACAACGAGCAGCCTGTTGACCTAGAGGCCAGAGAGGGAGTACACGTGACAGTCTGGCCCATAACGAGCAGCCTGTTGACCTAGAGGCCAGAGAGGGAGTACACGTGACAGTCTGGCCCTCTGTGTGGCCTTATCACATGGAAAATATATTAAATAATGTAATATTTAAAAATAAATAAAATGACAAAGCTGTAAAACATTATTCTGAATATAAACCATCAACTTAGTGACTACTATTGGTGTTTAATGAGGGTTTCAGCATGAAATGTCATTGATTTATTTATTTTACTATGTCAGTATGTATTTGTTGTCAATGTTTCGGTGTCAAACTGGTGGCAGCTGTGAAGGTCAATAGTTGAAGAGTTGTAGAGTTAATTATAAATAATACTGTTGTTTATTAGTTGCTTTTTTTCATTTATTAGGCTATTTTCTCTTGAACTGTATGGTCTATCTACTAGAAACTCATGAACCATCTGGTCTATCTACTAGAAACTCATGAACCATCTGGTCTATCTACTAGAAACTCATGAACCATCTGGTCTATCTACTAGAAACCCATGAACCATCTGGTCTATCTACTAGAAACCCATGAACCATCTGGTCTATCTACTAGAAACTCATGAACCATCTGGTCTATCTACTAGAAACTCATGAACCCATGAACCATCTGGTCTATCTACTAGAAAATCATGAACCCATGAACCATCTGGTCTATCTACTAGAAACTCATGAACCATCTGGTCTATCTACTAGAAACTCATGAACCCATGAACCATCTGGTCTATCTACTAGAAAATCATGAACCCATGAACCATCTGGTCTATCTACTAGAAACTCATGAACCATCTGGTCTATCTACTAGAAACCCATGAACCATCTGGTCTATCTACTAGAAACTCATGAACTCATGAACCATCTGGTCTATCTACTAGAAACTCATGAACCATCTGGTCTATCTACTAGAAACCCATGAACCATCTGGTCTATCTATTAGAAACTCATGAACCGTCTGGTCTATCTACTAGAAACTCATGAACCGTCTGGTCTATCTACTAGAAACTCATGAACCATCTGGTCTATCTACTAGAAAATCATGAACCATCTGGTCTATCTACTAGAAAATCATGAACCATCTGGTCTATCTACTAGAAACCCATGAACCATCTGGTCTATCTACTAGAAACTCATGAACCATCTGGTCTGTCTACTAGGAACTCATGAACCATCTGGTCTATCTACTAGAAACTCATGAACCATCTGGTCTATCTACTAGAAACTCATGAACCATCTGGTCTATCTACTAGAAACTCATGAACCGTATGGACACAGACATAACAAATGAATACTATATGAATACATTTTTTTTAAAGTATTCTTAATTACCAAGTAACTGAAGATTCCGGTTACATTGGTAAACTACTGGTAGCTTTGCAGCCCTAGTCTGTAAATCACAGGAGGCTGGTGAGGGGAGGATAGCTCATAATAATATCTGAAGTGGTGTAAATGGAATGGTATTATTTAAGGCTCCTGAGTGGTGCATCGGTCTAAGGCACTGCATCTCAGTGCTAGAGGTGTCACTACAGACCCGGTTCAATCACAGGCTATATCACAACCGGCCGTTATTGGGAGTCCCATAGGGCAGTGCACAATTGGCCCAGTGTCGTTAGGAGTAGGGGAGGTTTTGGCCGGAGTAGGCCGTCATTGTAAAATAAGAATTTGTTCTTAACTGATTCTCTTCGTTAATTTAAAAGAATTCAATAACGTTCAATAAAAACATGTAAAAGTATTGAAACACATATAAACCATGTGTTCGATACCATTCCATTTACTCCGTTCCAGCCATTACTATGAGCCCGACCTCCCCAGTTAAGGTGCCACTAGCCGCCTCTGGGACAAACCGATACAGTAACTGGAACACATTGGAGATCAAAAACATTCTGATGTCACATATTCCACATCTACAGCCTCATCAGAAACACAAGCAATGCAGTATAAAGATATTTCATATGCTGCTGTGTTGGAACAAGGAATAATCACACACACACACACACACACACATACACACACACATACTGACCACCCCCCACACACATACTGACCCCCCCCCCCCCACACACAAACACACATACTGACCCCCCCCCACACACAAACACACATACTGACTAGAGGTCGACCAATTATGATTTTTCAACACCGATACCGATACCGATTAATCGGCCAATTTTTTACATTTGATTTAATAATGACAATTACAACAATACTGAATGAACACTTATTTTAACTTAATATAATACATCAATAAAAATATATTTAGCCTCAAATAAATAATGAAACATGTTCAATTTGGTTTAAATAATGCAAAAACAAAGTGTAGGAGAAGAAAGTAAAAGTGCAATATGTGCCATGTAAGAAAGCTAACGTTTCAGTTCCTTGCTCAGAACATAAGAACATATGAAAGCTGGTGGTTCTTTTTATCATGAGTCTTCAATATTCCAGATAAGAGGTTTTAGGTTGTAGTTAATATAGTATTTATAGGACTATTTCTCTCTATACCATTTGTATTTCATATACTTTGACTATTGGATGTTCTTATAGGCACTATAGTATTGCCAGTGTAACAGTATAGCTTCCGTCCCTCTCCTCGCCCCTACCTGGGCTTGAACCAGGAACACATCGACAACAGCCACACTCGAAGCATTGTTACCCATCAAAAAAGAGCCGCGGCCCTTGCAGAGCAAGGGGAATAACTACTAAGTCTACTAACTAACTACTAACTAAGTCTCAGAGCGAGTGACGTTTGAAACGCTATTAGTGCGCACCCTGCTAACTAGCTAGCCGTTTCACATCGGTTACACCAGCCATTAGGCTGATAGGCTTGAAGTCGTAAACAGTGCTGTACTTGCGAAGAGCTGCTGACAAAACGCACGAAAGTGCTGTTTGAATGAATGCTTACGAGCCTGCTGCTGCCTACCATCGCTCAGTCAGACTGCTCTATCAAATCATAGACTTAATTATAACATTGAAATCGGCCCTAATTAATCGGCCGTTCCGATAAATCGGTCGACCTCTAATACTGACCCGTCACACACACACACACACACACACACACACACACACACACACACACACACACACACACACACACACACACACACACACACATATTGACCCCCCACACACACACACTTTTCACCACATTCAATGCTGCTACTATTTATTATTTATCCTGCTGCCTAGTCACTTTTACCCCTGCCTACATGTAGGCAGTATTTCTGCACATTGGGGTCTTGGGTCTGGGAGGCTGAGCTGGGGTCTGGGAGGCTGAGCTGGGGTCTGGGGGGCTGAGCTGGTGTCTGGGAGGCTGAGCTGGGGTCTGGTTGGTTGAGCTGGGGTCTGGGGGGCTGAGCTGGGGTCTGGGAGGCTGAGCTGTGGTCTGGGTGGCTGAGCTGGGGTCTGGGTGGCTGAGCTGGGGTCTGGGAGGCTGAGCTGGGGTCTGGGAGGCTGAGCTGGGGTCTGAGAGGCTGAGCTGGGGTTTGGGAGGCTGAGCTGGTGTCTGGGAGGCTGAGCTGGGGTCTGGGGGGGCTACGCTGGGGTCTGGGGGTCTGGGGGGCTAAGCTGGGGTCTGGGGGGCTGAGCTGGGGTCTGGGGGGCTGAGCTGGGGTCTGGGGGGCTGAGCTGGGGTCTGGGGGGCTGAGGGGCTAAGCTGGGGTCTGGGTGGCTGGGGGGCTAAGCTGGGGTCTGGGGGGCTGAGCTGGGGTCTGGGGGGCTGAGCTGGGGTCTGGGTGGCTGAGCTGGGGTCTGGGGGGCTAAGCTGGGGTCTGGGTGGCTGAGCTGGGGTCTGGGTAGCTGAGCTGGGGTCTGGATGGCTGGGGGGCTTTACTGGGGTCTGGGAGGCTGAGCTGGGGTCTGGGGGGCTGAGCTGGGGTCTGGGGGCTTTACTGGGGTCTGGGAGGCGGGGCTGAGCTGGGGTCTGGGGGGCTGAGCTGGGGTCTGGGAGGCTGAGCTGGGGTCTGGGGGGCTGAGCTGGGGTCTGGGGGGCTGAGCTGGGGTCTGGTTGGTTGGTTGAGCTGGTGTCTGGGAGGCTGAGCTGGGGTCTGGTTGGTTGAGCTGGTGTCTGGGAGGCTGAGCTGGGGTCTGGTTAGTTGAGCTGGGGTCTGGGAGGCTGAGCTGGGGTCTGGGAGGCTGGGGGGCTAAGCTGGGGTCTGGGGGGCTGAGCTGGGGTCTGGGTGGCTGAGCTGGGGTCTGGGAGGCTAAGCTGGGGTCTGGGTGGCTGGGGGGCTAAGCTGGGGTCTGGGGGGCTGAGCTGGGGTCTGGGTGGCTGAGCTGGGGTCTGGGGGGCTAAGCTGGGGTCTGGGTGGCTGAGCTGGGGTCTGGGTAGCTGAGCTGGGGTCTGGATGGCTGGGGGGCTTTACTGGGGTCTTGGAGGCTGAGCTGGGGTCTGGGGGGCTGAGCTGAGGTCTGGGGGGCTGAGCTGGGGTCTGGGGGGCTGAGCTGGGGTCTGGGAGGCTGAGCTGGGGTCTGGGGGGCTGAGCTGGGGTCTGGGAGGCTGAGCTGGGGTCTGGGGGCTGCCTATTAATAACTGAGCTGCAGTAAGCTGCCTGTGCCAAGACAAACAGGCCCGGGCCCCAGGTCTCCCCGATTTATTTATGAAAGGATATATTTCAGCAGCCCCGGGGGCACATTCATTATTTCCAAAGAAAATCCTCAGAGCATTCTGGCCCTGGTACAGTGGAGGAGGAGACAGGGGGAGGAACAGTTTGGATGATTTATATATTTAGATATTCTGCGGTTTTTATTGTCTCCATTAGCATAGGATCCATCTATTTTGTGACAAAAGAGCATTTGCATCGCCATGAGGGTGGAGTGATGTTTCAGGGCATATTCTAATGACCACCTGCCTCTGGCCTTTCACAACAACACCAGGAGATGGCTGCATGAAATCTCTGATGATATTTTAAGATCAACCTTGGGATCCAAATCTTATTGAAATGGTTGGAGGATGTAGATTTAATGATGTGGCCTCTTTATGGTCTCAGATTGCTGATCTTCAAAGGGAATTGGAGCAGGAATAAATATATTTCCTGAGAACCTCTCTACCCAATGAGATGCTCTGAACAGAACAGGACAGACATGGAACACTACAGGGGGCCTCTTTTAATGGACGTAAAAGGTGTTTGTTGTGTGTGACTAAACTGGCCTCGGATTCTACCTTGACAGCAGACTCTGTGATGATGTCATGTTTTGAGGGAGCTGCTGGTGTCCATGGTGAAATGACAGAGCAGTGTGTGATCCGGCCAATCAGAGAGACAGTATGTGATCCGGCCAATCAGAGAGACACAGTGTGACCAGATCTCCTCAGAGCTTCAACAGTAGAGAATTCAGTTCAGTCTAGATATTCTGAGAGAGTGAGAGAGAGACAGGGGTCAAATGAAGTGGCAGGTTGGTTGGTTTATTATTGGTCCTCAGAGAGATTTATGGCAGTGTGTGGACACAACATAGGATTACCAGGCCTGTCAAAGCCACTTAGTGCTGCAAGTATACTTAGGCTACAGGACAGGGAAGGATGGATAGGAAACTCCCCACTTACACCACCATTAGGAAACATTCCAAGGGGTGGGGTCAGAAAGGGATTACATTCAGATGGATTTACTGTTATGCAACTTGCTCTGGGCAGAGTTACAGCAGCAGTTTTAGGTCCCTCCCAACCATGATGCACTTTACAGCATGTAGTCTGTCTGAGCTTTGGGCACTGGACACGGCAGCATGGGACCAGTCTTTACTTTGCTCTCTGTCCATGTAACATACTGTTCTCTGACAGCTTGTTTTTTATCCTTATTTTACCAGTTAAGTTGACTGAGAACACATTCTCATTTACAGCAACGACCTGGGGAATAGTTACAGGGGAGAGGAATGAGCCAGTTGGAAGCTGGGGATGATTAGGGGGGCCGTGATGGTATGAGGGCCAGATCGGGAATTTAGCCAGGACACCAGGGTTAACACCCCTACTCTTACGATAAGTGCCATGGGATCTTTAATGACCACAGAGAGTCAGGACACCCATTTAACATCCCACCCAAAAGACAACACCCTACACAGGGCAATGTCCCCAATCACTGCCCTGCGGCAATGGGATATTTTTTTAGGCCAGAGTAAAGGATGCCTTCTACTGGCCCTCTAACACCACTTCCAGAAGCATCTGGTCTCCCATCCAGGGACTGACCAGGACCAACCCTGCTTAGCTTCAGAAACAAGCCAGCAGTAGGATGTGGGGTGGTATGCTGCTGGCTAACTACTTTCTGTCTGGTTCTTGACTAAAGCTGATTGTACGGTCAGTGTATATTAGTTTCCTCGTTATGCAAAGTTATGTATGTTCCCACTGAGCATACCAGACATTAGGAACACCAACCTAAAATTGATTTGCACCCTTTTGCGCTCAGAACAGCCTCAATTCGTCGGGGCATGGACTCTACAAGGTGTTGAAAGCATTCCACAGGGATGCTGGCCCATGTTGACTACAATGCTTCCCACAGTTGTGTCAAGTTAGCTGGATGTCCTTTGGGTGGTGGAACATGAGCGTAAAAAACCCAGCAGCATTGCAATTCTTGACACAAACCGGAGCGCCAGGTACCTACTACCATACCCTGTTCAAAGGCACTTTAAACTTTTGTTTTGGCCATTCCCCCTCTGAATAGCAGACACACCCAATCCATGTCTCAATTGTCTGAAGGCTTAAACATCCTTCTTTAACCTGTCTCATTCCCTTCATCTACACTGATTGAAGTGGATTTAACAAATTACATCAATAAGGAATCATAGCTTTCAGCTGGATTCACCTGGTCAGTCTATGTCATGGAAAGAGCAGGTGTTCTTAATGTTTTGTATACTCAGTGTACATTGTTGTTTGAGCGTTCAGAAAAACAAGGTCTGGGAATGAGAACAATGCAGAATGTACTATAGAGGGGAGGGAGGTGTCAAGCAGATGACTGATGTTGTTTATGACTGATCCACAGTGCCTCTGTGCCTCCAGCACATTGACATCAGACATTTGACGCCTGGTTTTTATAATAAAAAACCCTCATTCCTCTCTGGCGTCGTCCCTGCTGCCCTCTGCACCTCAATTTCAGCGTCCCAGATCTGAATCGACTGCTATCTACATCCTCTCTGATTTAAGCCTGTCAGTCACCTGGGACTGGTGGAGGTAGACTTTAGGATCCAATCTCCTTTACAATCACCACTAGGCAGCAGGAGCGAGGGTGCACCACCATGGTACCTCTAATACGCATTCTGTGGCACACGTTTAATATTATAGGTGAATGTGTGTGTGTGTGTGTGTGTGTGTGTGTGTGTGTGTGTGTGTGTGTGTGTGTGTGTGTGTGTGTGTGTGTGTGTGTGTGTGTGTGTGTAGGTGTGTGTGTGTGTGTGTAGGTGTGTGTAGATGTGTGTGTGTGTGTGTAGGTGTGTGTGTGTGTGTGTGTGTGTAAGTGTGCGTGAAATGCATGGTTGGGGGCAGTGATAAACTCAGCTCTTGTCCCCTTCCACGGTGGCTCTCTGACATTATTACACAAGATGGGTTTGTGTTATCAGGGCGGCTGGGCTCTCATGCAGCACCATGACCCCTGACCCCTTGCGTTTGAAAGCTCTCCCTGTCTCTCTCGCTCTCAACCTGTCTCACTTTCTCTCTATCTCTCTTTCTCTCGCTCACTCTTTCTCGCGCTCTCTCTTTCTCTCTCTCGCTCTCTCCCTGTCTCTCACTCTCTCTCTCTCGTTCTCCCTGTCTCACTTTTTCTCTCTCTTTCTCTCCCGCTCTCTCCCTGTCTCTCACCCGCTCTCGCTCTCGCTCTCGCTTTCTCGCTCTCGCTCTCACTCGCCCTGTCTCACTTTTTCTCACTCTTTCTCAAGTTCTCTCTTTCTCTCTCTCGCTCTCTCCCTGTCTCTCTCTTTCTCTCTCTCTCTCACTCGCTCTCTCTCTCTCTCTCTTTCTCTCTCTCACTCGCCCTGCCTCACTTCTTCTCACTCTTTCTCACATTCTCTCTTTCGCTCTCTAGCTCTCTCCCTGTCTCTCTCTTTCTCTCTCTCTCTCTCACTCGCTCTCTCTCTCTCGCTCTCTCTCTTTCTCTCTCTCGCTCTCTCACACACTCTCGCGCTCTCTCCCTGTCTCTCACTCTCTCTCTCTCACACGCTCTCTCTCTCTCTCTCTCTCTCTCTCTCTCTCTCTCTCTCTCTCTCTCTCTCTCTCTCTCTCTCATTCTCTCTCTTTCTCTCACTCTTTCTCTCTCTCGCTCAATTCAATTTCAGTTCAATTTAAGGGCTTAATTTGCATGGGAAACGTGTTAACATTGCCAAAGCAAGTGAAGTAGATAATATACAAAAGTGAAATTTACATTCAAAATGAACAGTAAACATTACACAGAAGTTCCAAAAGAATATAGGCATTTCAAATGTCATATTATGTCTAAATACAGTGTTGTAACAATGTGCAAATGGTTAAAGTACAAAAGGGAAAATAAATAAGCATAAATATGAGTTTTATTTACAATGGAGTTTGTTCTTCAATGGTTGACCTTTTCTTGTGGCAACAGGTCACAAATCTTGCACACTGTGGTTTTTCACCCAATAGATATGGGAATTTATCAAAATTGGGGTCTTTGTGGGTCTGTGTAATCTGAGGGAAATATGTGTCTCTAATATGGTCATATATTTGGCAGGAGGTTAGGAAGTGCAGCTCAGTTTCCACCTCATGTTGTGGGCAGTGTGCACATAGCCTGTCTTCTCTTTTGAGCCATGTCTGCCTACGGCGGCCTCTCTCAATAGCAAAGCTACGCTCACTGAGTCTGTACATAGTTTGGGTCAGTCACAGTGGTCAGGTATTCTTCCACTGTGTACTCTCTGTTTAAGGCCAAATAGCATTCTAGTTCTAGTGTTAATTCCAATGTGTTAAGTAATGTGTTAAGTAATTATCTTTTTGTTTTCTCATGATTTGGTTGGGTCTAATTGTGTTGCTGTCCTGGAGCTCTGTGGGGTCTGTTTGTGAACATAGCCCCAGGACCAGCTTGCTCTCTCTCTCTCTCTCTCTCTCTCTCTCTCTCTCTCTCTCTCTCTCTCTCTCTCTCTCTCATTATCTGTGGCCTCAACAGGAGGCCAGCATCACTTACCCTTATTGAGAGAAAATAAACCCAGAGTCTAATAGACAGGTGTGTCTTTGTGTTGAGTTGATTCATCAGACAGAGCTGATTCATCAGACAGAGTTGATGTCTTGATTCATCAGACAGAGTTGATTCATCAGACAGAGCTGATTCATCAGACAGGGTTGATTCATCAGACAGAGCTGATTCATCAGACAGAGTTGATTCATCAGACAGAGCTCCACATGGTCAGATGTTCAAACCTGATCAGTGATCAAAACATCACTCAGATGTTGGGATGAAGACCTCTTCAGAACGGACTCCTCACTCCTCTCAGCCCAGTTACTCACACTGGTCCATATCAACACAGCTTTTCAGTTTTCTGAAACGTCAGCCTTTGGTCAATCACAATATTGTTAATGTTTGTTTGATAGCAGGTTTATCTTAACTGGAAGATCCAGTGCTGTAGTTCTCTGTATGCAGTATGTAGAACACCTGTCTGGTGATTCATTTAGTATTAGTGTGTGTTGTTGTCCTCTGTCTGTCTGTCTGTCTGTCTGTCTGTCTGTCAGACAGACAAATGGCGTAAATCATATACTTAATTATAATATAATAAACACAGAAAAAAAAAAAGTTTATTCTTTCAGTGAAATACGGAACTGTTGCGTATTTTATCTACCGGGCGGCAGTCCGGTAGTCTAAATATTGCTGTTACATTTCATAACCTTCAATGTTATGTCATAATTATGTCAAATTCTGGCAAATTAGTTTGAAACAAGCAAGGCAGTCCAAACTGTTGCATATACCCTGACTCTGCGTGCAATGAACGCAAGAGAAGTGACACAATTTCCCTTGTTAATATTACCTGCTAACATTAATTTATTTTAACTAAATATGCAGGTTTAAAAAAATATACTTCTGTGTATTGATTTTAAGAAAGGCACTGATGTTTATGGTTAGGTACATTCATGCAACGATTGTGCTTTTTTTCACGAATGCGCTTTTGTTAAATCATCCCTCGTTTGGCGAAGTAGGCTGTGATTCGATGATAAATTAACAGGCACTGCATTGATTATATGCAAAGCAGGACAAGCTAGTTAACCTAGTAATATCATCAACCATGTGTAGTTAACTAGTGATTATGTGAAGATTGATTGTTTTTCATAAGATAGGTTTAATGCTAGCTAGCAACTTACCTTGACTTCTTGCTGCACTCGCGTAACAGGTGGTCAGCCTGCCACGCAGTTTCCTCGTGGAATGCAATGTAATCGGCCATAATCGGCGTCCAAAAATGCAGATTAACGAATGTATTGTAAAAATCGGCCATGTCGATTAATCAGTCGACCTCTACAATAAATAGGCCATAGTGGCGAAATAATTACAATTTAGCATTAACACTGGAGTTATACATGTGCAGATGATGATGTGCAAGTAGAGATATTGGAGTGCAAAAGAGAGAAGAAGAAAAAACAATATGGGGATGATGTAATTGGGTGGGCTATTTACAGATGGGCTATGTTCAGGTGCTGTGATCGGTAAGCTGCTCTGACAGCTGATGCTCAAAGTTAGTGAGGGGGATATAAGTCTCCAGCTTCAGTGATTTTTGCAATTTGTTCCAGTCATTGGCAGCAGAGAACTGGAAGTAAAGGTGGCCAAAGGAGGCGTTGGCTTTGGGGATGACCAGTGAAATATACCTGCTGGAGCGCGTGCTACGGGTGGGTGTTGCTATGGTGACCAGTGAGCTGAGATAAGGCGGGGCTTTACCTAGCAAAGACTTATAGATGACCTGGAGCCAGTGGGTTTGGCAACGAATATGTAGCGAGGGACAGCCAACGAGAGCATACAGGTCGCAGTGGTCGGTAGTATATGGGGCTTGGGTGACAAAACGGATGGCACTGTGACAGACTACATCCAATTTGCTGAGTAGAGTGTTGGAGACTATTTTGTAAATGACATCGCCGAAGTCAAGGATTGGTAGGGTTTTTACGAGGGTATGTTTGGCAGCATGAGTGAAGGAGGCTTTGTTTTGCGAAATAGGAAGCCGATTCAATATTTAATTTTGGATTGGAGATGCTTAATGTGAGTCTGGAAGGAGAGTTTCCAGTCTAACCAGACACCTAGGTATTTGTAGTTGTCCACATATTCTAAGTCAGAACCGTCCAGAGTAGTGATGCTAGTCGGGCAGGCGGGCGGGTGCGGGCAGCGATCGGTTGAAAAGCATGCATTTAGTTTTACTAGCATTTAAGAGCAGTTGGAGGCCACGGAAGGAGAGTTGTATGGCATTGAAGCTCATTTGGAGGTTTGTTAACACAGTGTCCAAAGAAGGGCCAGATGTATACAGAATGGTGTCGTCTGCGTAGAGTTGGATCAGGGAATCACCCGACCGACGCAAGAGCGACATCGATGATATACACAGAGAAAAGAGTCGGCCCGAGAATTGAACCCTATGGCACCCCCATAGGGACTGCCAGAGGTCCTCCGATTTGACACACTGAACTCTAGCTGAGAAGTAGTTGGTGAACCAGGCGAGGCAGTCATTTGAGGAACCAAGGCTATTGAGTCTGCCGATAAGAATGCGGTGATTGAGTCGAAAGCCTTGGCCAGGTTGATGAAGATGGCTGCACAGTACCGTCTTTTATCGATGGCGGTTATTATATCATTTAGGACCTTGAGCGTGGCTGAGGAGAAGTTACGGTGGGATTCTAAAAGGTCGGTGATCTGTTTGTTAACTTGGCTTTCGAAGACTTTAGAATGGCAGGGTATGTTAGATAGGAGAGAGGTCTGTAACAGTTTGGGTGTAGAGTGTCTCCCCTTTTGAAGAGGGGGATGACCTCGCCAGCTTTCCAATTTAATGGGTAAATCATGGGAAAAAGGAATCCGCCCTTGAAATCACACTGTGTCTGCCAATATATCACCCATCGATTCACACCAGTACTGAGTGAGATATTCCCACACACTCGTGGTTACACACTAGAAGTCGACCGATTAATCGGAATGGCCGATTTATTAGGGCCGATTTCACACACACACACACACACACACACACACACACACACACACACACACACACACGGAGCAAAACAGAACAGAACTTTATTCTAAATTTCTTTGATGATTTTCTGTTTGATGAACAGATGGTGAATATCTGACAAGGTGGCACAGCCCTTTTTCTAGCTCCTAGAAAACTTTGAAGTATATATTTTTTGTGTTATTTCTTACTTTGCTATAACACCTGCACATCTGTGTACGCGACCAGTAAACTTTGATTTTATTTGATTTAAAAAATGCTCACAGCAATTACATGTAGGGAGCACACACATCAGTATGAAATACATGTATATTATATTCTTTAGTTGTTGTTTTACATCACAGGACCAACAATGTGTGCATTTTGTGTTCAGCTATACCTTGTCCACAATAAAGAAGCAAGATAGAGCTTGGTTGTTAATGAGAAGAAAACAATTCACCCTCTGGCGCATCATTCCCTCTGAATCTTTAATACTATTCCATTCTCTTTGTTGGTGGAATTTTTCCACCAGGTTCTCCTCTGATGATAAGGAAAGAAAACGTTGGAGAAAGGAGTTCAAAACTGGATACTCCTGTGGCCTAATTAGGTCAGCATGTTTCCCGTCTTGGAGATAACATTTGGAATTCCGTTTCCATGTGGAATGTGAATATGATTCAGATGGTAATTATTCCTTCCCCCCCCCCCAAGCCATCTCCGTTCAGCCCGCTCTGTTCTACTCTGCTTTGTGTTCTTCGATACGCCTTTTCGTCATGTAGCCTGATCAATGTATTTAGCATGCTGCTCTGCCCTGACACACTGTGTGTGTGTGTGTGTGTGTGTGTGTGTGTGTGTGTGTGTGTGTGTGTGTGTGTGTGTGTGTGTGTGTGTGTGTGTGTGTGTGTGTGTGTGTGTGTGTGTGTGTCAGTGTGTGTGTGTGACAGTATGGTATGAGGTTGTTTGTGTTTGTTTTTATCGCTGTATGTAGAACAACGTGATTTAAAGGAGAAGTGTTCCTAAAATCCAGAAACTCCCAAGTGATTCCATACATTGAAACTAGTTCAGTGGTGTTTGCCCTCTCTCTCCATGGAGTACAGATCTGAGACAGCTGCAACAACAGGTCACATGACTCGTGAAGTTGCTGGATGCAGGCCTCACTCTGCTCTGATTTCAGTGAACGTATGATTGTTTTATTGAACGCCTACAGCTGAATTAGGGATTTTTTATCAGAAGTACTAGCGGTTCTGAGTCAGTAAAACTTTTTTTTTCTCAACTGAAACATTTGCGATTATTTTATTTCATTATTTTATGTAGCCGAATGCCACAGCAGGGGAGATGGGTAACAACTGAGCATGGCACCTTCATGGGGGAAACCCTGCTCAGGATATGCCCTTATATGGAGCTTGATGTCACAGTTTATTTGGAGGAGGAAGGAGCTGGTGGAAACTTCATAGGCCTGTTGCAGGTAAAGTTAGATATGTAAAGTGGAACAAGAGATGGCAACAAGAGCACGTAGTTATTTTTTTTTTTAAGTTACAAAGAGATGCAGACGATGCAAACTCTCTGCTGCCAACGTTGCTTCGCTGTGTGGAGCAAGCACTTCAGAGACGATGCATATGAAGGAGATATTGAATCTGAAATGATGGGGAAAGACAAGCGGAGGACGTAAAGATACAACTGAATGCTGCTGTATTTCCATGGGCTGGATCCTCAGCAGTACCAAAATACAAAGGCGCGTTTGACAAGAGATGGTGACAAAGCTAGCGCACAGAGCTATGTAGCCTAGGCTGACTCTATGTAGCCTAGCCTGACTCTATGTAGCCTAGCCTGACTCTATGTAGCCTAGCCTGACTCTATGTAACCTAGCCTGACTCTATGTAACCTAGCCTGACTCTTGAAGTTGGAGTGTCTCCTATTGTAGAAGGAAGATTTACAGCTCAGCGACCTTATTTACATTTGAAGTCGGAACTGTTGGAAAGGTGGCATCCTATGGCAGTGCCATGTTGAAAGTCACTGAGCTCTTCAGTAAGGCCATTCTGCTGACAATATTTGTCTATGGAGATTGCATGGCGGTGTGCTCAATTTTAAATTAAGTTGAAGTCGGTAGTTTACATACACTTAGGTTGGAGTCATTAAAACTCGTTTTTTAACCACTCCACAAGTTTCTTGTTAACAAACTATAGTTTTGACAAGTCAGTTAGGACATCTACTTTTTCCAACAATTGTTTACAGACAGATTATTTCACACATTCACTGTATCACAATTCCAGTGGGTCAGAAGTTTACTGTTCCTTTAAACAGCTTGGAAAAATCCAGAAAATGATGTAATAGCTTTAGAACCTTCTGATAGGCTAATTGATATTTGAGTCAATTGTTGGTGTACCTGTGGATGTATTTCAAGGCCTACCTTCAAACGCAGTGCCTCTTTGCTTGACATCATGGGAAAATCAAAATAAATCAGCCAAGACCTCAGAAACAAAATTGTAGACCTCCACAAGTCTGGTTCATTCTTGGGAGCAATTCCCAAATGCCTGAAGGTACCACGTTCATCTGTACAAACGATAGTACACAAGTATAAACACCATGGGACCACACAGACGTCATACCGCTCAGGAAGGAGACGCGTTCTGTCTCCTAGAGATGAACATACTTTGGTGCGAAAAGTGCAAATCAATCCCAGAACAACAGCAAATGACCTTGTGAAGATAATGAAGGAAACAGGTACAAAAGTATCTATATCCACAGTAAAACAAGTCCTATATCGACATAACCTGAAAGGCTGCTCAGCAAGGAAGAAGCCACTGCTTCAAAACCGCCATAAAAAAAGCCAGACTACGGTTTGCAACTGTACATGGGGGACAAAGATCATACTTTTTTGCGAAATTTTCTCTGGTCTGATGAAACAAAAATAGAACTGTTTGGCCATAATGACCTTTGTTATGTTTGGAGGAAAAAGGGGGACGCTTGCAAGCTGAAGAAACCATCCCAACCGTGGAGCACGGTGGTGGCAGCATCATGTTGTAGGGGTGCTTTGCTGCAGGAGGGACTGGTGCACTTCACAAAATAGATGGCATCACGAGGGAGGAAAATTATGTGAATATATTGAAGCAACATCTCAAGACATTAGTCAGAAAGTTAAAGCTTGGTCACAAATGGGTCTTCAGAATGGACAATGACCCCAAGCACACTTCCAAAGTTCTTGCAAAATGGCTTAAGGACAACAAGGTCAGGGTATTGGAGTGGCCATCACAAAGCCCTGACCTCAATCCCATAGAAAATGTGTGGGCAGAACTGAAAAAGCGTGTGCGAGCAAGGAGGCCTACAAACCTGACTCACTGACACCAGCTTTGTCAGGAGGAATGGGCCAAAATTCACCCAACTTATTGTGGGAAGCTTGTGGAAGGCTACCCGAAACATTTGCCCCAAGTTAAACAATTTCAAGGCAATGCTACAAAATACTAATTGAGTGTATGTAAACTTCTGACCCACTGGGAATGTGATGAAAGAAATAAAAGCTGAAATAAATAATTCTCTCTACTATTATTCTGACATTTCACATTCTTAAAATAAAGTGGTGATCCTAACTGACCTAAGACAGGGAATTTTTACTGGGATTAAATGTCAGGAAATGTGAAAAACTAATGTATAAATGTATTTGGTTAAGGTGGGTGTAAATGTACGACTTTAACCGTACTTTCCTATTTGCACATAGAGATGTTACATAAAGTTCCTCATTTGTAAATGGTGTTGGATCCAATAGGCTAAATGAGACAGGAGAGAACATAGTGCTTATCTACACGTAAGCCGTCAGTGGCTCTTCTGTCCTGGCTAGCCCTGTCTGTCTCGATCCTGTCTGTCTCGATCCTGTCTGTCTATCCTGTCTGTCTCAAACCTGTCTGTCTCGATTCTGTCTGTCTCGATCCTGTCTGTCTCCATCCTGTCTGTCTATCCTGTCCTGGCTAGCCCTGTCTGTCTCGATTCTGTCTGTCTCGATTCTGTCTGTCTCCATCCTGTCTGTCTATCCTGTCCTGGCTAGCCCTGTCTGTCTCGATCCTGTCTGTCTCAAACCTGTCTGTCTCGATTCTTTCTGTCTCGATCCTGTCTGTCTCAAACCTGTCTGTCTCGATTCTTTCTGTCTCCATCTTGTCTGTCTATCCTGTCTTTCTATACTGTCTGTCTCGATCCTGTCTGTCTCCATCTTGTCTGTCTATCCTGTCTGTCTCGATTCTGTCTGTCTCCATCTTGTCTGTCTATCCTGTCTGTCTCAATTCTGTCTGTCTCCATCTTGTCTGTCTATCCTGTCTTTCTATACTCTGTCTCGATCCTGTCTGTCTATCCTGTCTGTCTCAAACCTGTCTGTCTCGATCCTGTCTGTCTATCCTGTCTTTCTATACTGTCTGTCTCGATTCTGTCTGTCTCCATCTTGTCTGTCTATCCTGTCTTTCTATACTGTCTGTCTCGATTCTGTCTGTCTCCATCTTGTCTGTCTATCCTGTCTGTCTATCCTGTCTGTCTCAAACCTGTCTGTCTCGTTCCTGTCTGTCTATCCTGTCTGTCTCAAACCTGTCTGTCTCGATCCTGTCTGTCTATCCTGTCTGTCTATCCTGTCTTTCTATACTGTCTGTCTCGATCTTGTCTTTCTATCCTGTCTTTCTATACTGTCTGTCTCGATCCTGTCTGTCTATCCTGTCTGTCTATCCTGTCTTTCTCTATCCTGTCCTGTCCCTGATTTTCAGGATATCCATACCGCTGACTGTACTGTACATCTCTCTCCATCACACGATATGCCGGCTTCTCAAATGCCACCCTGTTCCCAAATAGGGGCCCTATGGGCCCTGGTCAAAAGCAGTGCACTATATAGGAAATAGGGTGGCATTTGGTACACACGATAGGACAGCTGTACCTCACAGTGAGGGATAAGCAGCACACACACAGGCCTGATGCGTTTGTCCTGTAATCAGGAGGACTCATGGCTCATGTCATGGTGCTAAGCTAACAATGGTACCACTTGCCATACAGACAGTCAGTTGCCCAAGTTGTGTCACAGGCATCACATAGGGGACTATTGTGTCCCGAGCTAAAGGGCGTTCTTTCAGTCTGTCATGAGGCTCTCCATTCCCAGCTCCTCTCTATGTCTTGTCTGTATTGGCACTTAGTGGTTGGTTTCTCAGCATCATACTCCCTGGCTCATTGGAACACAATAAGATAACACAAACAAGAGCTATCTCAAATCAAATGAAAAACAAATGTTATTGGTCACATACACGTAATTAGCAGATGTTATTGCGGGTGTAGCGAAATGCTTGTGTTCCTACAGTAGCTCCAACAGTGCAGTAATATCTAACAATTCACAACAATACACACAAATCTAAAAGTAAAATAATGGAATATATAAGAAATATATAAATATTAGGATGAACAATGTCAGAGTGGCATTGACTAAATACAGTAGAATAGAATACAGTATATACATATGAGATGAGTAAAGCAGTATGTAAACATTATTAAAGTGTCTAGTGTTCCATTATTAAAGTGTCTAGTGTTCCATTATTAAAGTGTCTAGTGTTCCATTATTAAAGTGTCTAGTGTTCCATTATTAAAGTGTCTAGTGTTCCATTATTAAAGTGTCTAATGTTCCATTATTAAAGTGTCTAGTGTTCCATTATTAAAGTGTCTAGTGTTCCATTATTAAAGTGTCTAGTGTTCCATTATTAAAGTGTCTAGTGTTCCATTATTAAAGTGTCTAGTGTTCCATTATTAAAGTGTCTAGTGTTCCATTATTAAAGTGTCTAGTGTTCCATTATTAAAGTGTCTAGTGTTCCATTATTAAAGTGTCTAGTGTTCCATTATTAAAGTGTCTAGTATTCCATTATTAAAGTGTCTAGTGTTCCATTATTAAAGTGTCTAGTGTTCCATTATTAAAGTGTCTAGTGTTCCATTATGAAAGTGACTAGTGTTCCATTATGAAAGTGACCAGTGACCTCAGAGACACAAATCCTGCTTTTACCATCGTCAACACAGAATATTTCTCCAGTCTGGTTTACAAGAGGAGGTGGTGGGGATTGTGTCTGGCTCACCTGGTCACAGATGTATTACCTCAGTGGTGTTTAAGGAGACGTTTACCCAACATCCAGAAACTCCCAAGTGATTCCATACATTGAAACTATTTCAGTGAAGGTTGCCCTCTATCCCTCTCTCTCCCTGGAGTGCAGAACTGAGACAGCTGCAAACCCGGGTCACTTTGGTGGATGCAGGCCTCGCTCTGCTCCATTGTCAGTGAATGTATGAGTCACAAATCCGCAAACTGTGGACCAATTCATTGTTTTATTTGAAAGCGTACGATTGAGTGAGCTATTTTTGTGTTCTTTTCCACCTGAAATATTTGCAATTATTTTCTATTGTTATTTTATGTAGCCGGCTGCCACAGCAGCGGAGACGTGTAACAACTTTGCATGAGCACGTGCACCCTCGTGAGGGAAAACCCCGCTACAAAGAAATGTCACGATATGCCCTTATATGGAGCTTGACGTCACAGATTCAAGTATTGTTTGGGGGAGAAGTAGTGAGGTTTACAAAGCATGCTCATGACCCAGACTGATCAGGTGAATCCAGGTGAAAACTATGATCCCTTATTGATGTCAATTGTTAAATCCATTTCAATCAGTTTAGATGAAGGGGAGGAGACAGGTTAAAGAAGGATTTTTAAGCCTTAAGACAATTGAGACATGAATTGTCTCTGTCTGCCATTCAGAGGGCAAGAGATTTAAGTGCCTTTGAACGGGGTATGGTAGTAGGTGCCAGGTGCACCGGTTTGAGTGTGTCAGGAACTGCAAAGGCTGCTGGGTTTTTCACGCTCACAATTTAATCAATTTTAAATTCAGGCTTTAACACAACAAAGAGTGTGAAAAGCCCAGGGGTGTTAATACTTTCTGAAGCACTGTATGTATGTAAGTGGGAAGGGAGGGGAGTATAGTGTATATGAATATGAAGCAGTAGCAAGAGAAGATGCAGTCTGCTGATGCCAATTCAAAGCCCAAGAACAAAGTCCTCCTCATTCAGCCCCTGCTAGTTTAGGAGGAGGTCGTCATGGGAACCTTAAATCTCCTACACAAGCAGACAACATGGAGGTGCACTAGGGTAAACATATAACAACCCAGCCTTCCCTCTCTTTCACTCCCACTATCTTTCACTCTCCCTCCCTCTCTTTCACTCTCTGTTTCTCTCTCTTTCACTCCGTTTGTCTCTCTCTCTCTCTCTCTCTCTCTCTCTCTCTCTCTCTGTCTCTCGCTGTCTCTCTCTCTCTCTCTCTCTCTCTCTCTCTCTCTCTGTCTCTCTCTCTATCTCTCTCTCTCTCTCTCTCTGTCTCTCTCTGTCTCTCTCTCTCTCTCTCTAGCCCTCTCTCTCCCTCTCTGTCTCTCTCTCTATCTCTCTCTCTGTCTCTCTCTCTCTCTCTCTCTCTCTCTCTCTCTCTCTCTGTCTCTCTCTATCTCTCTCTCTCTCTGTCTCTCTCTGTCTCTCTCTCTCTCTCTAGCCCTGTCTCTCTCTCTCTGTCTCTCTCTCTATCTCTCTCTCTCTGTCTCTCTCTCTCTCTCTCTGTCTCTCTCTCTCTCTCTCTCTCTCTCTCTCTCTCTCTCTCTCTGTCTCTCTCTCTCTCTCTCTCTCTCTCTCTCTCTCTCTCTCTCTCTGTCTCTCTCTCTATCTCTCTCTCTCTCTCTCTCTCTGTCTCTCTCTGTCTCTCTCTCTCTCTCTCTAGCCCTCTCTCTCTCTCTCTGTCTCTCTCTTTATCTCTCTCTCTCTCTCTCTCTCTGTCTCTCTCTCTCTCTCTCTTTTAAAAACACAAAGCACATCTATATATTTTCCTTCCATCACCTCTCTCTTTCTGCTCCTGGAAAAAAACATCATTATTTAAAAGCCTTGTTTGTTTTAATGTTAATTATTTTAATCAGGACCAAGCTTTGCCGGTTTAGCACTCTGTTAGCGTGTTTTCTGTGTGTGTGTGTGTGCGAGCGAGGGACTCGTCTCTTCAGGTCTAAGGAGACGCTGGAACAATACAATAAAACCTGCAGATGAGAGGCCGCTCCACACAGCTCACTAGACAGAGTGTGTACCGTTATCTCTGAGAGGATTGCATAGCAACAGTGTAGCCAGGCAGACACAGACTCTAAAACAGATGCATCTGCTAGAGGAAGACCAGGGAAGATGTGTCAAAGGCAGGAATCGATCGAACCACAATCTGCTTGAGGGAAAACTCACCATAGACTCGTTTTGTTTTTCTGCTAAAATAACAACTTCCATCCATTCTAGGCATGTCAGTTGGATTCTCTTAACCTCACAATGCCAGAACGAGATATTCTACGTGATACATCTCAGTTCTGGATGTCCTGACCTGAATCACTGTACGTTCAGTCCACAGATCATGAGGGGTAGCTAAGTGTGTCAGGTTATTTTGGTTGTGTGTGACGTGGGCAGACGGGAAACTACAGGGTTAGATGAGGAGACAGAGGATGTTAATTGATCGATTGGGTGTTGGGGGTGAGGAGGGTAATGCATACTAGACACACAGCTCCTCCATTTAGAGACAAATCTCCTCTGCTGGCTGTTATAGCAGAGCTTACCGCTGCAGCATACACCAACACCCAGCAGCATATACACTCATATACACAGCAAGAAAGGCTCTTTGTCTTCTTCGAGGTTGGTAAATTACACATTGAGTCAAGAGAGGGGCAGGGGGTCGGGGACTCTTGAGATGCTGTTAATGTGAACAGTGAGTTGTGTGGGAGTAGTGGTGGTATCGATATGGCAGCAGGTTGTTTAGACAGACAGACAGACAGACAGACAGACAGACAGACAGACAGACAGACAGACAGACAGACAGACAGACAGACAGACAGACAGACAGAGGGAAGAGCATCTGCCCCTAAATTCCTCCATAGTGTCGCAGCTCATCAACGCTCCCTGGTGAGGGGTTGCCTTAATTAAACATCCCAGATTATCCTACTTTCCTCTGTGGGTTTAGATAGTCCTCTACTTTCCTTTGTGGGTTTAGATAGTCCTCTACTTTCCTCTGTGGGTTTAGATAGTCCTCTACTTTCCTCTGTGGGTTTAGATAGTCCTCTACTTTCCTCTGTGGGTTTAGATAGTCCTCTACTTTCCTCTGTGGGTTTAGATAGTCCTCTACTTTCCTCTGTGGATTTAGATAGTCCTCTACTTTCCTCTGTGGGTTTAGATAGTCCTCTACTTTCCTCTGTGGGTTTAGATAGTTCTCTACTTTCCTCTGTGGGTTTAGATAGTCCTCTACTTTCCTCTGTGGGTTTAGATAGTCCTCTACTTTCCTCTGTGGGTTTAGATAGTCCTCTACTTTCCTCTGTGGATTTAGATAGTCCTCTACTTTCCTCTGTGGTTTAGATAGTATTCTACTTTCCTCTGTGGTTTAGATAGTCCTCTACTTTCCTCTGTGGTTTAGATAGTATTCTACTTTCCTCTGTGGTTTAGATAGTCCTCTACTTTCCTCTGTGGTTTAGATAGTATTCTACTTTCCTCTGTGGTTTAGATAGTCCTCTACTTTCCTCTGTGGTTTAGATAGTCCTCTACTTTCCTCTGTGGTTTAGATAGTCCTCTACTTTCCTCTGTGGGTTTAGATAGTCCTCTACTTTCCTCTGTGGGTTTAGATAGTCCTCTACTTTCCTCTGTGGATTTAGATAGTTCTCTACTTTCCTCTCTGGTTTAGATAGTCCTCTACTTTCCTCTGTGGGTTTAGATAGTCCTCTACTTTCCTCTGTGGGTTTAGATAGTCCTCTACTTTCCTCTGTGGATTTAGATAGTCCTCTACTTTCCTCTGTGGGTTTAGATAGTCCTCTACTTTCCTCTGTGGTTTAGATAGTCCTCTACTTTCCTCTGTGGTTTAGATAGTCCTCTACTTTCCTCTGTGGGTTTAGATAGTTCTCTACTTTCCTCTGTGGGTTTAGATAGTCCTCTACTTTCCTCTGTGGATTTAGATAGTCCTCTACTTTCCTCTGTGGTTTAGATAGTATTCTACTTTCCTCTGTGGTTTAGATAGTCCTCTACTTTCCTCTGTGGTTTAGATAGTCCTCTACTTTCCTCTGTGGTTTAGATAGTATTCTACTTTCCTCTGTGGTTTAGATAGTCCTCTACTTTCCTCTGTGTGGTTTAGATAGTCCTCTACTTTCCTCTGTGTGGTTTAGATAGTATTCTACTTTCCTCTGTGGTTTAGATAGTCCTCTACTTTCCTCTGTGGTTTAGATAGTCCTCTACTTTCCTCTGTGGGTTTAGATAGTCCTCTACTTTCCTCTGTGGATTTAGATAGTCCTCTACTTTCCTCTGTGGTTTAGATAGTCCTCTACTTTCCTCTGTGTGGTTTAGATAGTCCTCTACTTTCCTCTGTGGTTTAGATAGTCCTCTACTTTCCTCTGTGGATTTAGATAGTCCTCTACTTTCCTCTGTGGTTTAGATAGTCCTCTACTTTCCTCTGTGTGGTTTAGATAGTCCTCTACTTTCCTCTGTGGGTTTAGATAGTCCTCTACTTTCCTCTGTGGGTTTAGATAGTCCTCTACTTTCCTCTGTGGTTTAGATAGTCCTCTACTTTCCTCTGTGGTTTAGATAGTCCTCTACTTTCCTCTGTGGTTTAGATAGTCCTCTACTTTCCTCTGTGGTTTAGATAGTCCTCTACTTTCCTCTGTGGGTTTAGATAGTCCTCTACTTTCCTCTGTGGTTTAGATAGTCCTCTACTTTCCTCTGTGTGGTTTAGATAGTCCTCTACTTTCCTCTGTGGGTTTAGATAGTCCTCTACTTTCCTCTGTGTGGTTTAGATAGTCCTCTACTTTCCTCTGTGGGTTTAGATAGTCCTCTACTTTCCTCTGTGGGTTTAGATAGTTCTCTACTTTCCTCTGTGGATTTAGATAGTCCTCTACTTTCCTCTGTGGGTTTAGATAGTCCTCTACTTTCCTCTGTGGATTTAGATAGTCCTCTACTTTCCTCTGTGGGTTTAGATAGTCCTCTACTTTCCTCTGTGGGTTTAGATAGTTCTCTACTTTCCTCTGTGGGTTTAGATAGTCCTCTACTTTCCTCTGTGGGTTTAGATAGTCCTCTACTTTCCTCTGTGGGTTTAGATAGTCCTCTACTTTCCTCTGTGGGTTTAGATAGTCCTCTACTTTCCTCTGTGGTTTAGATAGTATTCTACTTTCCTCTGTGGTTTAGATAGTCCTCTACTTTCCTCTGTGGTTTAGATAGTATTCTACTTTCCTCTGTGGTTTAGATAGTCCTCTACTTTCCTCTGTGGTTTAGATAGTCCTCTACTTTCCTCTGTGGTTTAGATAGTCCTCTACTTTCCTCTGTGGTTTAGATAGTCCTCTACTTTCCTCTGTGGTTTAGATAGTCCTCTACTTTCCTCTGTGGGTTTAGATAGTCCTCTACTTTCCTCTGTGGTTTAGATAGTCCTCTACTTTCCTCTGTGGGATAGTCCTCTACTTTCCTCTGTGGGTTTAGATAGTCCTCTACTTTCCTCTGTGGGTTTAGATTCCTCTACTTTCCTCTCTGGTGGTCCTCTACTTTCCTCTGTGGGTTTAGATAGTCCTCTACTTTCCTCTGTGGGTTTAGATAGTCCTCTACTTTCCTCTGTGGATTTAGATAGTCCTCTACTTTCCTCTGTGGGTTTAGATAGTCCTCTACTTTCCTCTGTGGTTTAGATAGTCCTCTACTTTCCTCTGTGGTTTAGATAGTCCTCTACTTTCCTCTGTGGGTTTAGATAGTCCTCTACTTTCCTCTGTGGGTTTAGATAGTCCTCTACTTTCCTCTGTGGATTTAGATAGTCCTCTACTTTCCTCTGTGGTTTAGATAGTATTCTACTTTCCTCTGTGGTTTAGATAGTCCTCTACTTTCCTCTGTGGTTTAGATAGTCCTCTACTTTCCTCTGTGGTTTAGATAGTATTCTACTTTCCTCTGTGGTTTAGATAGTCCTCTACTTTCCTCTGTGTGGTTTAGATAGTCCTCTACTTTCCTCTGTGTGGTTTAGATAGTATTCTACTTTCCTCTGTGGTTTAGATAGTCCTCTACTTTCCTCTGTGTGGTTTAGATAGTCCTCTACTTTCCTCTGTGGGTTTAGATAGTCCTCTACTTTCCTCTGTGGATTTAGATAGTCCTCTACTTTCCTCTGTGGTTTAGATAGTCCTCTACTTTCCTCTGTGTGGTTTAGATAGTCCTCTACTTTCCTCTGTGGTTTAGATAGTCCTCTACTTTCCTCTGTGGATTTAGATAGTCCTCTACTTTCCTCTGTGGTTTAGATAGTCCTCTACTTTCCTCTGTGTGGTTTAGATAGTCCTCTACTTTCCTCTGTGGGTTTAGATAGTCCTCTACTTTCCTCTGTGGGTTTAGATAGTCCTCTACTTTCCTCTGTGGTTTAGATAGTCCTCTACTTTCCTCTGTGGTTTAGATAGTCCTCTACTTTCCTCTGTGGTTTAGGTAGTCCTCTACTTTCCTCTGTGGTTTAGATAGTCCTCTACTTTCCTCTGTGGGTTTAGATAGTCCTCTACTTTCCTCTGTGGTTTAGATAGTCCTCTACTTTCCTCTGTGTGGTTTAGATAGTCCTCTACTTTCCTCTGTGGGTTTAGATAGTCCTCTACTTTCCTCTGTGTGGTTTAGATAGTCCTCTACTTTCCTCTGTGGGTTTAGATAGTCCTCTACTTTCCTCTGTGGTTTAGATAGTCCTCTACTTTCCTCTGTGGATTTAGATAGTCCTCTACTTTCCTCTGTGGGTTTAGATAGTCCTCTACGTTCCTCTCTGGTTTAGATAGTATTCTACTTTCCTCTGTGGTTTAGATAGTCCTCTACTTTCCTCTGTGTGGTTTAGATAGTCCTCTACTTTCCTCTGTGTGGTTTAGATAGTATTCTACTTTCCTCTGTGTGGTTTAGATAGTATTCTACTTTCCTCTGTGGTTTAGATAGTCCTCTACTTTCCTCTGTGGTTTAGATAGTATTCTACTTTCCTCTGTGTGGTTTAGATAGTATTCTACTTTCCTCTGTGGTTTAGATAGTCCTCTACTTTCCTCTCTGGTTTAGATAGTCCTCATCACAAAGCAAGACAGCCAAAAATAGCAGCTTCCTTTGCCATTGAAATAGAGATGCCCTGAAATAGAGATGGGTTAATTGAGACGTTTGTGTCCCACACACACACATATGTCTGTTAGTGTTGTCTTAGTGGATTCTCTGAAGTCTAGTATGTTTCTCGCAGATAATAATAATAGTTCTGGATCATTGTCAACGATTGGCTGCCTGGCCACTCTGTTGGGGTCTGTAAAGAATGACTCTATCTTCCATCCCTATATATGAACATGTGTATAGCGTTTATCTATCATCTTTAATATTGTAGAGAGAGAGAGGGGGTGTGGGGTGGTTCCTTTGTCATGAAATGTCACTGTCAACCACAGAATGGTGTGTACAACGTATGGAAGCAGAGATGTCATTTGTATCTGATCTCATGCGATTGAGTTGCGGCAACCTATTGTGAACGCTTGCCTGCCACAGGGGGAAGCAGCAGGCTATCTCTGTGTCTAATTCTCCATGTTCACCATTCCATGTTGTGGTAGAGATCTGATGTGTGTCTGGGAGATGTGTGGGAGGGTTTTGCATATGAATGGGTTGGTGACAGACAGTGGGGGGCAAGCGGGGTGCGAGAGGGTGGTAGTATTGTGGAGACTGCAGGTTGTTGTAGTGCTGGTCCAGGCCTTTCATCAGCCCTGAGGTAGGCTAGCAGCAACACAGAATGGATTCGATCCATGGACATGCTATCTGAGCATTCCTTTCTGCTCGGGAGAGAGCAGGTCTTCAAAGACTTGAGGACCACGTGAAAGTAGACCTTTTCACTCCACTCTGCGTCTTTCCCTTTCCTATTTCAAGTCATTAACCACTTCAATTTCACATAGTTAGGTTTTGAATGTAGATGTCACGGTTGTCAATGAGATGAAGGAAACAGATCATTACTCTTTCAGGCATATAGTAGGTTGGTAATGTACTTTACTGTCGTATTGTGTATCTCAGTGAGGTAAGGTGTTGTTTTCCGTTTGTGTTTTCTGTTCCAGCTGACATCATATCCGCGGTTGAGTTCAACTCGACTGGAGAGCTGCTGGCGACCGGGGACAAGGGAGGGAGAGTAGTGGTGTTTCAGAGAGAACAGGAGGTAAGACCAGCCAAGACTCCGTACTCATCATGTCACATCACATCCTGTTGTTCTATGAGTCACTAACTCAGCGGTCTCCAACCCTGTTCCTGGAGAGCTACCATCCTGTAGGTTTTCACTCCAACCCTGTTCCTGGAGAGCTACCATCCTGTAAGTTTTCACTTCAACCCTGTTCCTGGAGAGCTACCCTCCTGTAGGTTTTCACTCCAACCCTGTTCCTGGAGAGCTACCATCCTGTAGGTTTTCATTCCAAACCTGTTCCCGGAGAGCTACCTTCCTGTAGGTTTTCACTCCAACCCTGTTCCTGGAGAGCTACCCTCCTGTAGGTTTTCACTCCAACCCTGTTCCTGGAGAGCTACCCTCCTGTAGTTTTTCACTCCAACCCTGTTCCTGGAGAGCTACCCTCCTGTAGGTTTTCACTCCAACCCTGTTCCTGGAGAGCTACTTTCCTGTAGGTTTTCACTCCAACCCTGTTCCTGGAGAGCTACCCTCCTGTAGGTTTTCACTCCCTGGGTTACTGTGTAGTAGTAGTGGTGTTGAAAGGCTGTGGATGTTTATTCAGTGGTGGTAGGAGGTATTATGGAGAGATTACAGTTGATTCTGGGAGGCCTATAACATTTCCTGTGGAAGCTGGATGGAAGGACTAGACAGTGTCTGAATCTTCTGTCTCACTGCGGTTAAAATATGAATGTCAGGGACTGACTGACTGAATCCCACTTTCAGGGACTGACTGACTGAATCCCACTTCCAGGGACTGACTGAATCCCACTTTCGGGTGACTGACTGGCTGAATCCCCCTTTCAGGGACTGACTGACTGAATCCCACTTCCAGGGACTGACTGACTGAATCCCCCTTTCAGGGACTGACTGACTGAATCCTACTTCCAGGGACTGACTAACTGAATCCCACTTCCAGGGACTGACTGACTGAATCCCCCTTTCAGGGACTGACTGACTGAATCCCACTTCCAGGGACTGACTGACTGAATCCCCCTTTCAGGGACTGACTGACTGAATCCTACTTCCAGGGACTGACTGACTGAATCCCACTTCCAGGGACTGACTGGCTGAATCCCCCTTTCAGGGACTGACTGACTGAATCCCCCTTTCGGGGACTGACTGAATCCCACTTCCAGGGACTGACTGGCTGAATCCCCCTTTCAGGGACTGACTGACTGACTGAATCCCACTTCCAGGGACTGACTGGCTGAATCCCCCTTTCAGGGACTGACTGACTGACTGAATCCCACTTCCAGGGACTGACTGTCTGAATCCCCCTTTCAGGGACTGACTGACTGACTGAATCCCACGTCCAGGGACTGACTGAATCCCACTTTCTTCCTCTTCCTCCTTTCCCTTCTTTTTCTTTCCGGCTGATTTCAAAGCGCTCCATAGTATCCACTAATCCCTACACCAGAGGCGCTCCCGTCTCTCGTCTCCCCTCTCCTTTCCCCCTTCCCCTGTCTTTACCCCCGCAGAAGGCAAATCTGTTTCCATTAAAAGCCCCCCGCCCCCTCCTGTTTGGTCATCTGATTTGGCTTTATTGATTCTGAAGCTTCCTGAGGTGAGACCTGACCTGCCGTGTTGGCTGAGCTGAAGCTAGGTTGCTGGGTTCCCATTGAGCTATCTCTGCCACCCTGACTACACATCTTGACAACCTTACAATAGATTTAACCTGCTTTTGCCTGAGTTCTTGAATTTCTACCACGTGGAGGCAAAATGGCTGCACTATGTCAGCGGTTATGTCAACCCGTACGATACCGGAGACAGATTTTGGTGACTGGTCCACGTACTACAGTCCCCATGCTTTGTTGGTTCAGGGCGTTTTGACAGCCCCCTCCTTCCTGTATGTATGCTTGATATAGAAAGCAGAAACCAGGCCATCGACACATTTGCTGCTATGCAAGTCTTGGGTTGCTGTTTCCTAAATGTTGCCTATTCATTGCAAATAGGACGATCCCCACTCTCTGTATCCTCATGCTGAAACACTGGCCTATCAAATAAATCTAATCAAATTGTATTAGTCACATACAGTTTACAGCAGGTGTAAAATGTGCAACAAAACGTACTAGCTCCCTCAACAATGCAGTACATTAGTCAATAACAATACTAACAATGAAATGGTAAAACATAACAAGTAGTAGTAATAATGGATTGGATGTACATTGTTTTTACAAACATAAAGCGGGTAGTGACTAGGTCATGCAGGGCATGTCTTAATAGCTGAATAATAGCAGAACATCTTCTTGTTGTCTCAGAGTAAGAACCAGCCCCACAGGAGAGGGGAGTATAATGTGTACAGCACCTTCCAGAGCCACGAGCCTGAGTTTGACTACCTGAAGAGCCTGGAGATCGAGGAGAAGATCAACAAGATACGATGGCTGCCTCAACAGAACGCTGCCTACTTCCTCCTCTCCACCAATGGTGAGCCACTTCCTCCTCTCCACCAATGGCAAGCCACACTGCTAGTCCTAGTGAAATCTAGGAAGGAACAGGCGTTATGTGAGCAGAGTTGTGCCTATTCGTTCTAAAATGCTCACACTATATTTTGGTTGCACGTTGGTGGCGCACCTTCTACTCCTGTTTGTTCTAGTGACATCAGCATATCTCACTGCTCACTAGACCAGTCGATGTTAATGTTTGTTAATGGTTCCAATACCGCCATTACATTATTTATTGTATTGTAAGGCCCATTGATGTTAGCCAAGCAGCTGTTTTGTGTTGAGTTAAGTGCCACCAGAGACAGGAAGTGACCTTTACAATACTGCCGTACCTTTCCTTTCGCCTTTCAGTCAATGTATTGAACTTGAATCAGCACACTGACTCCTGGACATCAGTGGAACAAGCTAGGCTGGCATCAGGAACTTTGATCAGGTTAATTGGAGGCTGATATATTTCTTATCTATTTATGTCATGCCAAACCTCAGCAGTGGCCTGCTTCCAATACTGTAGCAGCACAGCAGACTACTGAGTCCCCCTCCTCTCCTTAGTACAGCCAGCCAGCCAGCCAGCCAGGCCATCACACCTTTCCTTTAGCCAATCCCAAGCCTGCTGTTACTCATCCCTCTCTCCCCTCCTCCACCCCTGCCTCCCCTCCTTCTCCTCCACCTCCTTCCCCCTCCTCCTCCTCCTCTCCTTCCTGCAGATAAAACAGTGAAGCTGTGGAAGGTCAGTGAGCGGGACAAGAGACCGGAGGGCTACAACCTGAAGGACGAGGAAGGGAGGATCCGAGACCCCACCACCATCACCGCCCTGCGGGTAAGATGCCAACCCTTCCCCCGCTACAGTGTCACCACAGCCTGCCCGGTCATCTCTGTGCCCACATTTGCAGTGCTACATACAGAATTTGAATGTGTCTGTTTTCCTTCCTCTGGCAACCTGTGACATTATCGCTCCCCATGGCAGCTTAAGCCTTCATCTCTCCCAGTGCCACCGAGAGATTCAAGAAACTGGCCTGGTTCAGATCTTGCCAAATGCACGTGTCTGTCAGTGTGGGGGTGGGGAGGGGATTGTCCGGTTCTTAGATGGGGGTGTGACACCAGGCACCCATGCTGCTGACCACACATTAGCCAGGTCCTGGGGTGACCCATCTGTCTACACCAGCTTGTACCCAGGGGTCAGCATGGGGTCAAATAGAGGGCTGGGAGATAAAATGTATGTTTTTACGTGATATTCCAAATACCTGTATTGCAGAATCAAGTTTTTTTGTATTTTTAGTTTTTATGAGCGTCCTCTTGTTCTCATTGGTTTTTTGGTCTCGTCTCGTTCGCTCCTTCTGTGCTGTGCACCTTCCTATTTACACCAGAGATGTGTATATAATGATGATGCTAATGTCTCCGCCCTAACAATGGGATTCGTTGTGCCAAAGGCGGGAAGGCAGGCGACAAGCTTAGGTCCGACAGAATGGGTCATATGGACACCAAAACACATGGAGACATTATTTTACTGTACTAGAGAAGTTAACCTTTCAAACCATACCCTGTTTATGTTTCAACTCCTCACATTTCGAGCACAGCAGACACTACTAAAACGGATGTACCAATTGTAGTCTAGAAGCAGGTGCAGAAGGTTAGTTTAATAGTAAGAAGCATGAAGATAAACAAAACAGGAGAAGCGTACAGAACATAAATAAAACCAATACTGTCTAATGACTGAGGCTACTGAGGGCTAAGTAAAGGGAGAGTAATCGGGATGATGATGAGGTCTAGGTCTGCGTAATGATGGGGACCAGGTGTGCGTAATGATGGGGACCAGATGTGCGTAATGATGAACACCAGGTGTGCGTAATGATGGGGAGCAGGTGTGCGTAATGACGGGGAGCAGGTGTGCGTAATGATGGGGACCAGGTGTGCGTAATGATGGGGACCAGATGTGCGTAATGATGGGGATCAGGTGTGCGTAATGATGGGGACCAGGTGTGCGTAATGATGGGGACCAGGTGTGCGTAATAATTGGGGAGCAGGTGTGTGTGATGATGGGGACCAGGTGTGCGTAATGATGGGGACCAGGTGTGCGTAATGATGGGGACCAGGTGTGCGTAATGATGGGGACCAGGTGTGCGTAATGATGGGACCAGGTGTGTGTAATGATGGGGACCAGGTGTGCGTAATGATGATGACCAGGTGTGCGTAATGATGGGGACCAGGTGTGCATAATGATGGGGACCAGGTGTGGGTGATGATCGGGACCAAGTGTGCGTGATGATGGGGACCAGGTGTGCGTAATGATGGGGACCAGATGTGGGTTATGATGGGGACCAGGTGTGCGTGATGATGGGGACCAGGTGTGTGTAATGATGGGGTCCAGGTGTGTGTAATGATGGGGACCAGGTGTGCGTAATGAAGGGGACCAGGTGTGTGTAATGATGGGGACCAGGTGTGCGTAATGATGGGGACCAGGTGTGCGTAATGATGGGGACTAGGTGTGCGTAATGACGGGGACCAGGTGTGTAATGATGGGGTCCAGGTGTGCGTAATGATGGGGACCAGGTGTGCGTAATGATGGGGACCAGGTGTGTGTAATGATCAAATCAAATCAAATGTATTTATTTAGCCCTTCGTACATCAGCTGATATCTCAAAGTGCTGTACAGAAACCCAGCCTATAACACCAAACAGCAAGCAATGCAGGTGTAGAAGCACAGTGGCTAGGAAAAACTCCCTAGAAAGGCCAAAACCTAGGAAGAAACCTAGAGAGGAACCAGGCTATGTGGGGTGGCCAGTCCTCTTCTGGCTGTGCCGGGTGGAGATTATAACAGAACATGGCCAAGATGTTCAAATGTTCATAAATGACCAGCATGGTCCAATAATAATAAGGCAGAACAGTTGAAACTGGAGCAGCAGCACGGCCATGTGGACTGGGGACAGCAAGGAGTCGTCATCATGTCAGGTAGTCCTGAGGCATGGTCCTAGGGCTCAGGTCCTCCGAGAGAGAGAAAGAAAGAGAGAATTAGAGAGAGCACACTTAAATTCACACAGGACACCGAATAGGACAGGAGAAGTACTCCAGATATAACAAACTGACCCTAGCCCCCCGACACATAAACTACTGCAGCATAAATACTGGAGGCTGAGACAGGAGGGGTCAGGAGACACTGTGGCCCCATCCGAGGACACCCCCGGACAGGGCCAAACAGGAAGGATATAACCCCACCCACTTTGCCAAAGCAGAGCCTAATAATGACAATTACAACAATACTGAATGAACACTTATTTTAACTTAATATAATACATCAATAGAAATCGATTTAGCCTCAAATAAATAATGAAACATGTTCAATTTGGTTTAAATAATGCAAAAACAACGTGTTGGAGAAGAAAGTAAAAGTGCAATATATATAAGAAAGCTAACGTTTCAGTTCCTTGCTCAGAACATGAGAACATATGAAAGCTGGTGGTTCCTTTTAACATGAGACTTCAATGTTCCAAGGTAAGAGGTTTTAGGTTGGTGCCTACCATCGCTCAGTCAGACTGCTCTATCAATTATCAAATCATAGACTTAATTATAACATAATAACACACAGAAATACGAGCCTTTGGTCATTAATATGGTCGAATACGGAAACTTATCATTTCGAAAACAAAACGTTTATTATTATCGCATATTAGGCTGCCCAAACTGTTGCATATACCCTGACTCTGCGTGCAATGAACGCAAGAGAAGTGACACAATTTCACCTGGTTAATATTGCCTGTTAACCTGGATTTCTTTTAGCTAAATATGCAGGTTTAAAAATATATACTTCTGCGTATTGATTTTGAGAAAGGCATTGGTGTTTATGGTTAGGTACACGTTGGAGCAACGACAGTCCTTTTTCGCGAATGCGCACTGCATCATATGCAACGCAGGACACGCTAGATAAACTAGTAATATCATCAACCATGTGTAGTTAACTAGTGATTATGATTGATTGTTTTTTATAAGATACGTTTAATGCTAGCTAGCAACTTACCTTGGCTTCTACTGCATTCACGTAACAGGCAGGCTCCTCGTGGAGTGTAATGAGAGGCAGGTGGTTAGAGCGTTGGACTAGTTAACTATAACGTTGCAAGATTGAATCCCAGAGCTGACAAGGTAAAAATATGTTGTTCTGCCCCTGAACAAGGCAGTTAACCCACCGTTCCTAGGCCATCATTGAAAATAAGAATGTGTTCTTAACTGACTTGCCTAGTTAAAGATTAAATAAAGGTGTAAAAAAAATAAAAATTTAAACGGCAAAATCAGTGTCCAAAAATACTGATTTCCGATTGTTATGAAAACTTGAAATCGGCCCTAATTAATCGGCCATTCTGATTAATCGGTCGACGTCTAGTTTAGTGTGTGTTTTATAAATTTGCAATAAGCATAAACCAATGATATAAGGAATTGGCAACTCGTTCTCATTCTGAGGTAGGCCACTTGATTTCAACATCTGAACAACGTGGACAGGCTAGCATGCTGTTCAAGCAGTGGGAGACGGACAGACGGGTGCGTCCATAACAATTTGCCTTGTTAACTGAATTCACAGCTTGTGAAATTATACCTGGATCCAAATTGGCTAAACTTGAAATAAATAAATGAGTTAACTACTCACTAGCACGTGGGCTTGTGCTTGAGAGATTGTTTGTGAGACCAGTGTTGATTTTCTATAATGCCTGCTACATTATCAGTGATTATTCATGGTTCTGGTTATATTTATAACAAAAAGGGCCTTTTTATAGACCGACCTGAAAGCCAGATCAGTGATTATTCATGGTTCTGGTTATATTTATAGACCGACCTGAAAGCCAGATCAGTGATTATTCATGGTTCTGGTTATATTTATAGACCGACCTGAAAGCCAGATCAGTGATTATTCATGGTTCTGGTTATATTTATAACAAAAAGGGCCTTTTTATAGACCGACCTGAAAGCCAGATCAGTGATTATTCATGGTTCTGGTTATATTTATAGACCGACCTGAAAGCCAGATCAGTGATTATTCATGGTTCTGGTTATATTTATAGACCGACCTGAAAGCCAGATCAGTGATTATTCATGGTTCTGGTTATATTTATAGACCGACCTGAAAGCCAGATCAGTGATTATTCATGGTTCTGGTTATATTTATAGACCGACCTGAAAGCCAGATCAGTGATTATTCATGGTTCTGGTTATATTTATAGACCGACCTGAAAGCCAGATCAGTGATTATTTATGGTTCTGGTTATATTTATAGACCGACCTGAAAGCCAGATCAGTGATTATTCATGGTTCTGGTTATATTTATAACAAAAATGGCCTTTTTATAGACCGACCTGAAAGCCAGATCAGTGATTATTCATGGTTCTGGTTATATTTATAGACCGACCTGAAAGCCAGATCAGTGATTATTCATGGTTCTGGTTATATTTATAGACCGACCTGAAAGCCAGATCAGTGATTATTCATGGTTCTGGTTATATTTATAGACCGACCTGAAAGCCAGATCAGTGATTATTCATGGTTCTGGTTATATTTATAGACCGACCTGAAAGCCAGATCAGTGATTATTCATGGTTCTGGTTATATTTATAGACCGACCTGAAAGCCAGATCAGTGATTATTCATGGTTCTGGTTATATTTATAGACCGACCTGAAAGCCAGATCAGTGATTATTCATGGTTCTGGTTATATTTATAGACCGACCTGAAAGCCAGATCAGTGATTATTCATGGTTCTGGTTATATTTATAGACCGACCTGAAAGCCAGATCAGTGATTATTCATGGTTCTGGTTATATTTATAGACCGACCTGAAAGCCAGATCAGTGATTATTCATGGTTCTGGTTATATTTATAGACCGACCTGAAAGCCAGATCAGTGATTATTCATGGTTCTGGTTATATTTATAGACCGACCTGAAAGCCAGATCAGTGATTATTGCAAAAACAACAGGTTAAACTATTTTTGATAGAATAAGTAAATGATTAGTGGGTTTTATGGTTGTGTAAGGCTCATATTCAGCCTAGGTATCATATTCAGCCTAGCCTAACTCTGAATTCATTAGGTTATTGCTGACTGTTTTAAATGCTGTATATTTTAACTTTAAATTGTACAACAAAGCTTATTTAGAAAAAAAAACATTGGAAAAAAAAATCTAGATATATACAGTGAGATGTGTGTTTTCAAATATCAGCCCCGTCTCCATGGAAACACGGACAGCCGGATATTAGTTACATGTTCATATCAGCTCCAACGGCAGCTTTCAGATGATAAGACCATGATACCATACAGGTTGTATCTGGTGCTTGTTTTCTGTTCTTTATACACCTCAAAATACACATTTTCATCATCTCTGTGATACGTGAAAGAACAACCCAGAACAAACATCCTCTCCCTTTTCTTCACCACTCTCTTATAGATAAAAAAAAAAAAGATAGTGAAATTGACACAATTTTCCTTTGTTCAAGAGCTCAGTCCTCCTCAGTAAATATAAGATTGATTTAGAAAAGTGAGCTGTGCAGAAACTATATCAATATTTGGACCCCTGGCTCGCCCCAATCATCCTTATCTCTTCATGCTCTTATTTTCCACTCTGGACCCAAATTGACCCTTACACAACACAGCCTTAGGAAATCAATAGGAATCACATGATGCCTGAGAGAGAGACGGGATTGTGAAACATAATGGAATGGGAACAAGCTGGTGGGAGGGAGGGACAGTGTTCCAGGTCTGCTCAGTTAGAGACTCCCAGGTTCACAGATGATTGGGACTCCTGGCTGCCAGTCATTCTGAGAGAAAACATGATGTCACCATTCAGAGAGGATGCAGAATTCACTGTCAGTCTGTCTCATTTCCCTGGCCTGCAGGGGACCTTACTGACTACACTTAACCCTAAGTGACCCCAATACGAGATCAATGTTATTGAAAATGTCCACAGTGAATCTTCTTCCTCAGAACCACTGTGGGTTTAGGGTGAGATGGTACACTTGAAGGAGGATTTACTATCAATTTGGTTTGAGGGAAAGGGGGATACCTAATCAGTTGTACAACTGAATGCATTCAACTGAAATGTGTCTTCCGCATTTAACCCAACCCCTCTGAATCAGAGAGGTGTGGTGGGCTTCCTTAATCGACATCCATATTTTCGGCACCTGGGGAACAGTGGGTTAACTGTCTTGCACAGGGGCAGAACGACAGATTTTCATCTTGTCATGTCGGGGATTTGATCTAGTAACCTTTTGGTTAGTGGCCTAACGCTCTAACCACTAGGAAACCTGCCGCTGGGTTTGCTATGCGTCTCCTATCCTATCTCAAGTGAACATATCACCCGCTTGGATTGATTCACGTCCAGTTCTTTCTAATGAGTAATAATTGTAGACGGAAGCAGTTCCTCTCAGCGCTGGCTGCTTCATCTGACGAACAGACATTGAAGTATGAGTTAATGACCTCAGCAGTCTCTGCAGCATGCTCCTCCTCCACCTCCGCTGTGTGATATGTTGTGACCCTGGTGCTGAGAGACACTCATCATGCTAGCAGACTCATATCTGATAATCACATTGGCCGTGCTGTGCCAGGCTGGGCCCTGCCTGTGTCTGTGTCTGTGTGTGTGTGTGTGGGGGGGGGGGCGTTGACAGATGGTTTGTGATCCCTATCAGACAGATACCCAATAATGGTCAGCCAAGCATTCGCCTCGCAGTGAGTATACATCAGTGGACATGTCCCACTCCCCCTCTCTGTCACAAGATATCATATATCAGTGGACATGTCCCACTCCCCCTCTCTGTCACAAGATATCATATATCAGTGGACATGTCCCACTCCCCCTCTCTGTCACAAGATATCATATATCAGTGGACATGTCCCACTCCCCCTTTGTCACAAGATATCATATATCAGTGGACATGTCCCACTCCCTCTCTGTCACAAGATATCATATATCAGTGGACATGTCCCACTCCCCCTCTGTCACAAGATATCACTCTCCTCTCTCCCTCTCTCTCTCTCTCTGAATATATAAAGTGAAATAAACAAAAAAAATGAACAGTAAACATCACACATACAGAAGTTTCAAAACAATAAAGACATTACAAATGTCATATTATATATATATATATATATATATATATATATATATACAGTGCCTTGCGAAAGTATTCGGCCCCCTTGAACTTTGCAACCTTTTGCCACATTTCAGGCTTTAAACATAAAGATATAAAACTGTATTTTTTTGTGAAGAATCAACAACAAGTGGGACACAATCATGAAGTGGAACGACATTTATTGGATATTTCAAACTTTTTTAACAAATCAAAAACTGAAAAATTGGGCATGCAAAATTATTCAGCCCCTTTACTTTCAGTGCAGCAAACTCTCTCCAGAAGTTCAGTGAGGATCTCTGAATGATCCAATGTTGACCTAAATGACTAATGATGATAAATACAATCCACCTGTGTGTAATCAAGTCTCCGTATAAATGCACCTGCACTGTGATAGTCTCAGAGGTCAGTTAAAAGCGCAGAGAGCATCATGAAGAACAAGGAACACACCAGGCAGGTCCGAGATACTGTTTTGAAGAAGTTTAAAGCCGGATTTGGATACAAAAATATTTCCCAAGCTTTAAACATCCCAAGGAGCACTGTGCAAGCGATAATATTGAAATGTAAGGAGTATCAGACCACTGCAAATCTACCAAGACCTGGCCGTCCCTCTAAACTTTCAGCTCATACAAGGAGAAGACTGATCAGAGATGCAGCCAAGAGGCCCATGATCACTCTGGATGAACTGCAGAGATCTACAGCTGAGGTGGGAGACTCTGTCCATAGGACAACAATCAGTCGTATATTGCACAAATCTGGCCTTTATGGAAGAGTGGCAAGAAGAAAGCCATTTCTTAAAGATATCCATAAAAAGTGTTGTTTAAAGTTTGCCACAAGCCACCTGGGAGACACACCAAACATGTGGAAGAAGGTGCTCTGGTCAGATGAAACCAAAATTGAACTTTTTGGCAACAATGCAAAACGTTATGTTAGGCGTAAAAGCAACACAGCTGAACACACCATCCCCACTGTCAAACATGGTGGTGGCAGCATCATGGTTTGGGCCTGCTTTTCTTCAGCAGGGACAGGGAAGATGGTTAAAATTGATGGGAAGATGGATGGAGCCAAATACAGGATCATTCTGGAAGAGAACCTGATGGAGTCTGCAAAAGACCTGAGACTGGGACGGAGATTTGTCTTCCAACAAGACAATGATCCAAAACATAAAGCAAAATCTACAATGGAATGGTTCAAAAATAAACATATCCAGGTGTTAGAATGGCCAAGTCAAAGTCCAGACCTGAATCCAATCGAGAATCTGTGGAAAGAACTGAAAACTGCTGTTCACAAATGCTCTCCATCCAACCTCACTGAGCTCGAGCTGTTTTGCAAGGAGGAATGGGAAAAAAATTCAGTCTCTCGATGTGCAAAACTGATAGAGACATACCCCAAGCGACTTACAGCTGTAATCGCAGCAAAAGGTGGCGCTACAAAGTATTAACTTAAGGGAGCTGAATAATTTTGCACGCCCAATTTTTCCGTTTTTGATTTGTTAAAAAAGTTTGAAATATCCAATAAATGTCGTTCCACTTCATGATTGTGTCCCACTTGTTGTTGATTCTTCACAAAAACATACAGTTTTATATCTTTATGTTTGAAGCCTGAAATGTGGCAAAAGGTCGCAAAGTTCAAGGGGGCCAAATACTTTCGCAAGGCACTGTATATACAGTGTTTTAACAATGTACAAATGTACAAATAAACAAGCATAAATATGGGTTGTATTTACAATGGTGTGTGTTCTTCACTGGTTGCCCTTTTCTCGTGGCAACAGGTCACAAATCTTGCTGCTGTGATGGCACACTGTGGAATTTCACCCAGTAGATATGGGAGTTTATCAAAATTGGGTTTGTTTTCGAATTCTTTGTGGATCTGTGTAATCTGAGGGAAATATGTGTCTCTAATATGGTCATTCATTGGACAGGAGGTTAGGAAGTACAGCTCAGTTTCCACCTCATTTTGTGGGCAGTGTGCACATAGCCTGTCTTCTCTTGAGAGCCATGTCTGCCTACGGCGGCCTTTCTCAATAGCAAGGCTATGCTCACTGAGTCTATACATAGTCAAAGCTTTCCTTAAGTTTGGGTCAGTCACAGTGGTCAGGTATTCTGCCACTGTGTACTCTCTGTTTAGGGCCAAATAGCATTCTAGTTTGCTCTGTTTTTTTGTTAATTCTTTCCAGTGTGCCAAGAAATTTTTGTTTTCTCATGATTTGGTTGGGTCTAATTGTGCTGCTGTCCTGGGGCTCTGTGGGGTGTCTTTGTGTTTGTGAACAGAGCCCCAGGACCAGCTTGCTTAGGGGACTCTTCTCCAGGTTCATCTCTCTGTAGGTGATGGCTTTGCTATGGAAGGTTTGGGAATCGCTTCCTTTTAGGTGGTTGTAGAATTGAATGGCTCTTTTCTGGATTTTCTGGCCTAATTCTGCTCTGCATGCATTATTTGGTGTTCTACGTTGTACACGGGGGATATTTTTGCAGAATTCTGCATGCAGAGTCTCAATTTGGTGTTTGTCCCATTTTGTGGGACCCCAGACCTCACAACCATAAAGGGCAATGGGCTCTAAGACTGATTCAAGTATTTTTAGCCAGATCCTAATTGGTATGTTGAATTTTATGTTCCTTTTGATGGCATAGAATGCCCTTCTTGCCTTGTCTCTCAGATCGTTCACAGCTTTGTGGAAGTTACCTGTGGCGCTGATGTTTAGGCCAAGGTATGTATAGTTTTTTGTGTGCTCTAGGGCAATGGTGTCTAGATGGAATTTGTATTTGTGGTCCTGGCGACTGGACCTTTTTTGGAACACCATTATTATTTTTTTATTATCTTACTGAGATTTACTGTCAGGGCCCAGGTCTGGCAGAATCTGTGCCGAATATCTAGGTGCTAGGGTGGGGCTTAAACTGCATCCCTGTTTCACCCCACGGCCCCGAGAGTTTTAGTATAGCCAATTGGAATTTGTTGTCTGTATATTTGATAATTTCATTAAGGATACCATCAACACCACATGCCTTTTTGGGTTGGAGGGTTTTTATTTTGTCCTGTAGCTCATTCAAGGTAATTGGAGAATCCAGTGGGTTCTGGTGGTCTTTAATAGTTGATTCTAAGATTTGTATTTGATCCTGAATATATTTTTGCTCTTTATTCTTTGTTATAGAGGCGGCAGGATAGCCTAGTGGTTAGAGCGTTGGACTAGTAACCGGAAGGTTGCAAGTTCAAATCCCGAGCTGACAAGGTACAAATCTGTCGTTCTGCCCCTGAACAGGCAGCACTGTTCCTAGGCCGTAATTGAAAATAAGAATTTGTTCTTAACTGACTTGCCTAGTTAAATAAAAAATAGAGCCAAAAAGATTGGAGAAGTGGTTTACCCATACATCTCCATTTTGGATAGATCATTCTTTGTGTTGTTGTTTGTTTAGTGTTTTGCAATTTTCCCAGAAGTGGTTAGAGTCTATGGATTCTTCAATTTCATTGAGCTGATTTCTGACGTGCTGTTCCTTCTTTTTCCGTAGTATATTTCTGTATTGTTTTAGTGATTCACCATTTTGAAGGCGTAGACTCAGGTTTTCCGTGTCTCTATGTTTTTGGTTGGACAGGTTTCTCAATTTATTTCTTAGATTTTTGCATTCTTCATCAAACCATTTGTCATTGTTGTTCATTATCTTCGGTTTTCTATTTGAGATTTTTAGATTTGAGAGGGAAGCTGAGAAGTCAAATATACTGTTAAGATTTTCTACTGACAAGTTTACACCTTCACTATTACAGTGGAACGTTTTACCCAGGAAATTATCTAAAAGGGATTGAATTAGCTGTTGCCTAATTGTTTATTGGTAGGTTTCCAAACTGCATTCCTTTCATCTATAGCATTTCTTAATGTTACTCAGTTCTTTTGGCTTTGATGCCTCATGATTGAGTTTTGCTCTGTTCAAGTAGACTGTGATTTTGCTGTGGTCTGATAGGGGTGTCAGTGGGCTGACTGTGAACGCTCTGAGAGACTCTGGGTTAGACGCTCTGGGTGAACGCTCTGAGAGACTCTCTCTGCCTAGAGATGAGCTATAGGTGTACCTACCACAGGAGTCCCCTCGAAGCCTACCATTGACTATGTACATACCCAGTGTGCGACAGAGCTGCAGGAGTTGTGACCCGTTTTTGTTGGTTATGTTGTCATAGTTGTGTCTAGCGGGGCATATGGGGGAGGGAGTGCTGTCACCTGCAGGCAGGTGTTTGTCCCCCTGTGTGCTGAGGGTGTCAGGTTCTTGTCCGGTTCTGGCATTTAGGTCGCCACAGACTAGTACATGTCCCTGGGCCTGGAAATGATTGATTTCCCCCTCCAGGATGGAGAAGCTGTCTTCATTAAAGTATGGGGATTCTAGTGGGGGGATATAGGTAGCACACAGGAGGACATTTTTCTCTGTTAAGTTAATTTCCTTTTGAATTTCTAGCCAGATGTAAAATGTTCCTGTTTTGATTAATTTAATGAGTTAGGTCTGCTCTATACCAAATTAGCATACCCCCTGAGTGCCTTCCCTGTTTCACACCTGGTAGTTTCGTGGATGGGACTACCAGCTCTCTGTAACCTAGAGGGCAACCAGTGGGTCCGTTTCCTCTATACCAGGTTTCTTGCAGGATGACAATGTCTGTATTACCGATTTCTTTGGTGAAGTCCGGGTTCCTGCTCTTTAGGTCAAAGGCAGATGACCTCAGGCCTTGGATATTCCAGGATGAGATAGTGAAGGCTTTGTGTTCCATAAAGTGTCCAATGTTGTTAATCGTGGGGTTTGGCCTCAGGCCAGTAAGTGTGAGCAGAGCCTGCTGAGCATCTGGTACATGCCATTGGCCTGGGCGAGTGTAAAAGTGGGGGTTGGGCCTGTTTGCCCGCTCACTACCTGAGAGTATGTGTGACTTCCATGTTGAGGCCCTCTTTGCGGGGGTGGGGTGCATGGGGTGGGCAGGAGGGGCATAGGTCTGATCTGAGGGGGCCTAAATGGGGTGTGGGCATGGTTGACATGGGGGGTGTTGATTGGTTAGGGTGTGTGTGTGGATGTGGCTGGGGGTGCTGTGGTCTGGATGTAAGTCCTCTTGGCGTGGGTCCTCTATGTGTAGGTCCAGGGGGGTGGGGGGGTCCCACAGGTCTGGGAGAGTGTCTCTCTGGTCTGGGTGGGGTGTCTATTGATCTGTTGCTCCTGTGCGAATTGTTGGGGATACATTTGAGAGCGATGTCCTTTAGAGTCCGGGCAAAGGTGGGCACTGCTGCCTTGTAGAGGTGGACCTGTTCAAGTCCAGGGTGGAGAAGGTGGGCCAGGAAAACATTTGGTTCTGTCTCTATCTGTCTCTCTCTCTGTCTCTCTCCCTGTTTCTCTCTGTCTCTCTCTCCGCTGAATATTTTGCTTTCCCCTTCTCTGTGCTCAGCCTATAGACCATTAGAGAATGAGGGATTATGGCTGAGAACTATAGAAATCTCATTCTAAGTGTAAAGTGTGTGGTGTGTGTGCATGTGTGTCTGTGGGGAGACAGGCTGGGGGGGCATTTATCACTGCACAGACAGGATAAAAAATGTGTGTGTGTGTGCATGCTGCCTGTGTGTGCACGTGCTTGTGCCAGTATGCGTGTGTGCATGTCTGACTGGGGCATCACAGAGAGACAGGGACATCACTGAGAGACTGGGGCATCACAGAGAGACAGGGGCATCACAGAGAGACTGGGGCATCACAGAGAGACTGGGGGATCACAGAGAGACTGGAGCATCACAGAGAGACTGGGACTTCACAGAGAGACTGGGGCATCACAGAGAGACTGGGGCATCACAGAGAGACTGGGGCATCACAGAGAGACAGGGGCATCACAGAGAGACAGAGGCATCACAGAGAGACTGGGGGATCACAGAGAGACTGGGGCATCACAGAGAGACAGGGGCATCACAGAGAGACAGGGGCATCACAGAGAGACTGGGGGATCACAGAGAGACTGGGGCATCACAGAGAGACAGGGGCATCACAGAGAGACAGGGGCATCACAGAGAGACTGGGGGATCACAAAGAGACTGGGGCATCACAGGGGGATTACAGAGAGACTGGGGGATCACAGAGAGACTGGGGGAGGGTCTCTATCAATAACACATGCAACACCTGCCAGCTCCACACAAATGAAGGAGTAGTCAGTGCTACTGGCTGACCTGTATACATTACAAACCTTTTTTTTGCTATCAAGATACACTACATGACCAAAAGTATATGGACACCTGCTCGTCGAACATCTCATTCCTAAATCATCGGTATTAATATGGAGTTGGTCCTCCCTTTGCTGCTATGACAGCCTCCACTCCTCTGGGAAGGCTTTCCACTAGATGTTGGAACGTTGCTGCGAGAACTTGCTTCCATTCAGTCACAAGCGCATTAGTGAGGTCGGGCACTGATGTTGGGCGATTAGGCCTGGCTCGTAGTCAGCGTTCTAATTCATCCCAAAGGTGTTCGATGGGGTTGAGGTCAGGGCTCTGTGCAGTTTAGTCAAGTTCTTCCACACCGATCTCGACAAGTCATTTCTGTATGGACCTCACTTTGTGCACGGGGCATTGTCATGCTGAAACAGGAAAGGACCTTCCCCAAACTGTTGCCACACAGTTGGAAGCACATAATCGTCTAGAATGCCATTGTATACTGCAGCATTAAGATTTACCTTTACTGGAACTAAGGGGCCTAGCCTGAACCATGAGAAACAGCCCCAGGGCATTAATCCTCCTCCACCAAACCTGACAGTTGGCAGTATGCATTGGGGCAGGTAGCGTTCTCCTGGCATCCGCCAAACCCAGATTTGTCCGTCGGACAGCCAGATGGTGAAGCGTGAGTCATCACTCCAGAGAACGTGTTTCCACTGCTCCAGAATCCAATGGCGGTGAGCTTTACACCACTCTACCCGACTCTTGGCATTGTGCATGGTGATCTTAGGCTTGTGTGCAGCTGCTCGGCCATGGAAACCCAATCCATGAAACTCCCAACAAACAGTTATTGTGCTGACGTTGCTTCCAGAGGCAGTTTGGTACTCGCTAGTGAGCTTTGCACCCGAAGACAGATGATTTGTACGTGCTTCAGCACTCGGCGGTCCTGTTCTGTGAGCTTGTGTGGCCTGCCACTTTGCGGCTGAGCCGTTGTTGCTCCTAGACGTTTTCACTTCACAATAACAGGACTTACAGTTGACCGAGGCAGCTCTAGCAGGGCACAAATTTGATGAACTGACTGTTGGAAAGGTGGCATCCTATGACGGTGCCATGTTGAAAGTCACTGAGCTCTTCAGTAAGGCCATTCTGCTGACAATGTTTGTCTATGGAGATTGCATGGCGGTGTGCTCAATTTTAAATTAAGTTGAAGTCGGTAGTTTACATACACTCGTTTTTCAACCACTCCACAAATTTCTTGTGAACAAACTATAGTTTTGGCAAGTCGGGTAGGACATCTACTTTGTGCATGACACAAGTAATTTTTCCAACAATTGTTTACAGACAGATTATTTCACTTATAATTCACTGTATCACAATTCCAGTGGGTCAGAAGTTTACATACACTACACTACGGTTACATACACTGCGGTTTGCAACTGCACATGGGGACAAAGATCGTAGTTTTTGATACATTTTCTCTGGTCTGATGAAACAAAAATAGAACTGTTTGGCCATGATGACCATCGTTATGTTTGGAGAAAAAGGGGGATGCTTGTAAGCCGAAGAACACCATCCCAACCGTGAAGCACAAGGGTGGGAGCATCATGTTGTGGGGGTGCTTTGCTGCAGGAGGGACTGGTACACTTCACAAAATAGATGGCATCATAAGGAAAGAAAGTTATGTGGATATATTGAAGCAACATCTCAAGACATCAGACAGGAAGTTAAAGCTTGGTTGCAAATGGGTCTTCCAGATGGATAATGACCCCAAGCATATTCCAAAGTTGTGACAAAATGACTTAAAGACAACAAAGTCAAGGTATTGGAGTGGCTATCACAAAGCCCTGACCTCAATCCTATAGAAAATTTGTGGGCAGAACTGAAAAAGCGTGTACGAGCAAGGAGGCCGACAAACCTGACTCAGCTCTGTCAGTAGGAATGGGCCACAATTCACCCAACTTATTGTGGGAAGCTTGTGGAAGGCTGCATGAAACATTTGGCCCAAGTTAAACAATTTAAAGGCAATGTTACAAAATACAAATTGAGTGTATGTAAACTTCTGACCCACTGGGAATGTGATGAAAGAAATAAAAGCTGAAATAAATCTTTCTCTCTACTATTATTCTGACATTTCACATTCTTAAAAAAAGTGTTGATCCTAACTGACCTAAGACAGGGAATTTTTACTAGGATTAAATGTCAGGAATTGTGAAAAAAATGTATTTGGCTACGGTGCATGTAAACTTTCGACTTTAATTGTACTTGTCAGCAACGGGTGTGGCTGAAATAGCCAAATCCACTCATTTGAAGGGGTGTCCACATACTTTTGTATATATAGTGTATTTGAAACTGATTTTGGGGTTTTTGCCAATATGGCTGTAGATATGGTTACATGTCTATATAAAAAAATGTGAACTTGTTAACAGCCACAAGGTTTCCTATATCCTGCAATCATCATCCATCAGAAAACCCTAATGCTCTTGTATTGGGTATTTTATTAGGATCCCCATTAGCTGTTGCTAAAGCAGCAGCTACTCTTCCTGGGGTCCACACACAACATGAAACATAATACAGAATGACATAATACAGAACATCAATAGACAAGAACAGCTCAAGGACAGAACTACATACATTTAAAAAAAGGCAAGACGTAGCCTACATATCAATTCATAAACACAAACTATCTAGGTCCAATAGGGGAGAGGCGATGTGCCGTGAGGTGTTGCTTTATCTGTTTTTTTGAAACCAGGTTTGCTGTTTATTTGAGCAATATGAGATGGAAGGAAGTTCCATGCAATAAGGGCTCTATATAACATTGTACCTTTTCTTCAATTTGTTCTGGATTTGGGGACTATGAAAGACAACCTGGTGGCATGTCTGGTGGGATAAGTGTGTGTTGCGGAGCTGTGTGTAAGGTGACTATGCAAACATTTTGGGATTTTCAACACATTATTGTTTCTTATAAAAAGAAGAAGTGATGTAGTCAGTCTCTCATCAACTCTTAGCCAAGAGAGACTGGCAGCATAGTGTTTATATCAGCCCTCTGATTACAATTAAGAGCAAAACATGCTGCTCTGTTCTGGGCCAGCTGCAGCTTAATAGGTCTTTCCTTGCAGCACTGGACCACATGACTGGACAATAATCAAGATGAGACAAAACTAGAGCCTGCAGAACTTGCTTTTTGGAGTGTGGTGTCAAAAAATCAGAGCATTTCTTTATTACGGCAAAACCTCTCCCCATCTTTACAACCATTGAATCTATATGTTTTGACCATGACAGTTGACAATCTAAGGTAACGCCAAGTAATTTAGTCTCCTCAACTTGTTCAACAGCCACACCATACATTACCAGATTCAGCTGAGGTCTAGCACTTAAGGAATGATTTGTACCAAATACAATGCTCTTAGTTTTAGAGATGTTCAGGACCATTGTATTCCAAAACAGACTGCAACTCTTTGTTGAGGGTTTCAGTGACTTCATTAGCTGTGCTTGCTGATGCGTATATAGGATCATGTGGCATCAAGCCTCCTGCTGATTCCCCTGAGTTGGCGTTACTTTAGTCTAAATTGCAAGGAGCATTCGAGGAAAAGTCTGGAACATTTGTAGAGGAATGAGCCCATGAACTGTGTGTGTGGCAGACAAGGCACGGCACAGTGGGGGTCTGGGTCTCTGTGGAGCCCCCCTGCCGTGTGACGGGTGTGTAGGGGCCCCGGCTGAGATTTGCCGTCATTAAGGGCCCCTACTCCCTGTGACAACATGGGGCTACTCATTATGGCTGTAGGAGCTCAGTCTGAGACATGCACAGCCAATACTGAAATACTGGTTCTCTCTCTCTGTCTCTCTCTCTCTCGCTGTCTCTCTCTCTCTCTCTCTCTCTCCTACTCTCTCTCTCTCTCTCTCTCTCTCTCTCTCCTACTCTCTCTCTCTCTCTCTCTCTCTCTCTCTCTCTCTCTCTCTCTCTCTCTCTCTCTCTCTCTCTCTCTCTCTCTCTCTCTCTCTGTCTCTCTCTCTCTCCTACTCTCTCTCTCTCTCTCTCTCTCTCTCTCTCTCTCTCTACTCTCTCTCTCTCTCTCTCTCTCTCTCTCTCTCCTACTCTCTCTCTCTCTCTCTCTCTCTCTCTGTCTCTCTCTCTCTCTCTCTCTCTACTCTCTCTCTCTCTCTCTCTCTGTCTCTCCTACTCTCTCTGTCTCTCTCTGTCTCTCTCTGTCCCTCTCTCTCTTCCAGGTACCAGTGCTGCAGCCCATGGACCTGATGGTGGAAGCCACTCCCAGGCGAGTATTCTCCAATGCCCACACGTACCACATCAACTCCATCTCTGTGAACAGTGACTACGAGACCTACATGTCCACAGATGACCTGAGAATTAACCTGTGGAACCTGGAGATCACCAACCGAAGTTTCAGTATCCTTCTCTCAACAAACATAGACTGCTAGACTGATGGCTAAGGAGCTCATATTAAGAGGTTGTCTCACTGGATTTGATTTCTTCTGTCTGTCATCTGCATCCCCTCCCAGAAGCCAACGAGGTCATCTTAAAACAGGAACACATCCCCATCGATCAACATTGATTTTCACTTTGAGGTTCCCTGTGGATCACAGATGAGATGCCCTATGGACAGCAGATTGGATGACTGAGCTGTGGGGCCCTGGGCACATATTGAGCTTCTTATTTACTGAGCCTTGTTACTCTATCAATCACAGTGCTGCTGGCTAACCAGGCTCTCCTCAGTTCTCACTGAGGGCCCTGCTGTCATTTCCCTCACTCGGACCAGCGTTGTCTTTTGCTGTTCATTTATCTCAAGCTGTTTTATTGTTTTAATATCCTTATTTTTTTTGCTTCTCATGTGTTGCTATGGTTTTCTCCTTTCCTTATCTTGTCCAATAGTTATTTTAAAGTCTCAAACTGTAAGCTGTGAATTACATCCAGTACTCCTCTATGTGGGTGGAGTTCCTTCACCCCAACACCTCAGACATCGTGGACATCAAGCCGGCTAACATGGAGATGCTGACGGAGGTGATCACAGCAGCAGAGTTCCAACCCAGCCAGTGTAACACCTTCGTTTACAGCAGCAGCAAGGGTTCCATCCGGCTGTGTGACATGAGGGCCTCAGCACTGTGTGACAACCACTCCAAATGTAAGGAGTCAGTCACATCCCAAACCACTCATATACTGAATATTGCCAGCAGGCTCTATTATAAGGGCCAGGAGTGTTTAGTTGACTAGGAACACCTCTGGACCTGAGTTGTCCCTGTACTGGTCAGGTCACATGATCAGAAAAACTCCTAGCCCTAAGCATAGGCACGGTGTCTATCGTAGGCTCTGAAGCCTCCCATGTCTACTTCTGTTAATTGCTACTGTTCCACGTAGTCATTTGCCTCACAGTGATCTAATGAGTATTTGTGTGATGGGACCCAGGTGAGTGCTGGCACAGTGGTCGGGAACGTAATGTCTTGCTATATTTAGTTGAACTGATATTAAACTGCAGGTGGACTTGTTTCTGTAGATATTATTGGAAAAGAAGATTGTTGAGGTGGAAATGGAGGGAAACAGGGAGCGCAATGAGGCCAAGGGGGATTTTATCCATTTTTTTTCTCCTTTCAGTGGTTTTTGCCATCTTTCCATGGACGAGTTCTATTTAAATGGTGGATCAAAGTCCACGGGAGGCCGTTTGTATTCCTTCATGGCTCTGAGTTCATCCAAATCCCCACCAGTAGCCACACACACACCCACAGTGATATTGATGTTTCAAGGTCAGTCAAGGCACCGTCCCTAAACCCCAAATCATCATTTTCCACCCTGCTGAACACATTGTCAGATCAAAGACAGACAGGGGTTTATCCCGGGAACAAACACACAGCCTTATTATAATTCTTCAATGGCACATGTCTTGCATTTAATATCTTCCATAAGCTCGCAGTATTTGTGTGTTCAACTATTGCCTGTTAAAAGCTGCAGTTATCAGCCTGTTTGAGAGGCCCCAGTGGATATGGATCGACTCGTAAATAAGTTACATGGAGTATCAGTTCCCATAAGTGAATAATGATGTATTAATGTGTTTGCATTGAAAAATATGACCATTAATTACTTTATTACTGAGGAATAAATGTCTGCTGGCCTGAGAAATGGTTCTCTGCAACTATTTAGACTCATAATTCCTCTCTTTTTCCCTTTGCATATGTAGCAGCTGTTTAGCAGAGCCAGCCAACGGCATACAATATCTGGTGCAGTGTGAAAGTGATCCATCAATCAACTGAAGCTGGAAGCCAGAGAGAGTTGCTCCTCCAGTGTTTTTGGGACAGATGTTAACGCGGCCTGGTCCTCTGTCTGTTCCCCCTGCAGTGTTCGAGGAGCCAGAGGACCCCAGTAACCGCTCCTTCTTCTCCGAGATCATATCGTCCATCTCAGACGTGAAGTTCAGCCACAGCGGCCGCTACCTGATGACACGGGACTACCTCACGGTCAAGGTGTGGGACCTCAACATGGAGAGCAAACCTCTGGAGACCTACCAGGTAGAGTATAGCACTCTCTCGTCACTTTTCTCTGGAAGCACCAAGAACCTTGATACGCCATAGATCACATCGTTTTCAATGATTTCTGCACATTCTTGCTGGGCACCAAAGAAATGATGCATTGGAAACTACCAGAACCATACATGTATCTGAACATACGACTCTGGTAAATACATCTCAAAGGACTTTCTCTTCCAGGTCCACGACTACCTGAGGAGTAAGCTGTGCTCCCTGTATGAGAACGACTGCATCTTCGACAAGTTTGAGTGTGTCTGGAACGGGTCTGACAGGTCAGTCACAGTCGCTGTATTAGGATCAGTGGGACTGGATCTACTCATAGTTCACATCTACAGTGGGGCAAAAGAGTATTTAGTCAGCCACCAATTGTGCAAGTTCTCCCACTTAAAAAAATGAGAGGCCTGTAATTGTCATCATAGGTACACTTCAACTATGACAGACAAAATGAGGGGAAAAAAAATCCAGAAAGTCACATTGAGATAAATGAGATTGATGTGTGTGCCCCTCCCTCCCTCCCTTCTCTCCGCAGTGTGATCATGACCGGCTCGTACAACAACTTCTTCCGCATGTTCGACCGCAACACCAAGCGTGACGTGACCCTGGAGGCGTCGAGGGAGAACAGCAAGCCCCGGGCCATCCTGAAGCCCAGGAAGGTGTGTGTAGGGGGCAAGAGACGCAAGGACGAGATCAGCGTGGACAGCCTGGACTTCAGCAAGAAGATCCTGCACAGCGCCTGGCACCCCTCTGAGAACATCATCGCTGTGGCCGCCACCAACAACCTCTACATATTCCAAGACAAGGTCAACTAATGGATGGATGGAGAGCAACACAGACCAGCATAGCGCCCCCTGACTGGCTGATCACACTCACCTGGGAGAGGGCCGCAAAGGCTGGGAATCTCTGGCCGCACTGCAACTTGTGAAGGGACACTGACAGCTTTGCAGTTCTCTTCTTTCGCTCCATCTCAGAGACTTGCACCCATGTTGTAAATCTAGGGTTGCCCTCTGTTGCATCCAGAACACTGAAGAACGATGGCTGTCAACATTTTGGTTTGTTTGTCCATTTTAAAATGTTCACCCTTCTTAAGTTGTTGCTGTAGTTTAAGGTTATGCACATAAATGCAGGGACAATACTTTTTTGTTCCTTAGAAGCTTTGCATTGGGGAGATGAACTGAGACTGGCTCTACAAACTCAACCTTTGCATCCCTGATGACACTAGGCACTAGACACTACTGAGATGGTGTGCTCTTGACGCCCTTTGACCTCTCTCTGACCCTTCCGTTTCATTTATTTTTTTCTCTTCATGAAGGTTTTAAAACATGCAGAGGAAGCGATGTTACCAGGTAGTATTGATTAAAACAATGTAGCAAGCTTTTTGTTCCAATTTTTTAAAGAACTTTACAAAATGTCAAATAAAAAAATAATAATAGGTACATTAAATATTCATGTCTTTATTATGGGCTCAGTGATCCCGAGTTTAAACATTTAACTATTAACATATCACAGGACTGCATTGTTAAAAAAAGAAAAGTTGTCTTTATTCCAGTAAACATGTACAGAAAAAGCAACGCATCAAAATGAAACCACTGAGAAGAAACGTTAACATTCAAACTGTACTGTGAGTTGGTCGCCGTCAACGACACCCTAAAAACAGTTACTAAGGCCTGCAATGCCTTGAGTCACAGAAACAGCAGAGTTCATCATTTACAGTTGTCTAACGTCATAGGTGGCTGCAGATGTACTACTACGCCGATCCCTCTGACCTCAGCTGAGCCAAAGGTCAGATGTCAGGGGTTAGAGCAGTGGCACATCATCAGGCCCTGTAGGCAGGAGAGGAGAGCCAGAGCTCTGCACTACTGACACTTGAATAAATACAGGGATGGATGTTCCAGGTTTACCACAAGGCATTAGGACATTACAGTTTAATACTGCACTAGAATAGGTGCAGGGCTGGTTCATGCTCAGGGTTTCTAGCAGTCTCTGGTCACTTGGTGGAGCGACGTGTTGGCTCCGAGGCAGTGGGGGGAGGAGGGGGACCCCGGCGGTCCAGATCCTCAATGTAGAACATGAGGAGTTTTCTCCTCTCATCCGGGACACAGTCCAGCACCAGGTAACGCTTGTCATTCTGCAGAACCTTCTCCACATCCTTCAGGTGCTGGTCAGACTCCTGGAGCAACTTCCGCGACCTGAGAGGACGACAACATGGGGGGGGGGTCAGTAAAGAGGCAATGCAGATGGACCAATAGCACCTCCTCCTGACTCAATTTATCTAATAATTGTTTAAAACTCCAGTTTTAAGTACACCTAATCTACACAAGAATAAATGCCATTAAAATGATCCAACCTGTGATACATATTCACCCAGCTACCAATGAAAGAATGTCACAATCCAGCCCGTTGCTGTACTCACCTGTACGTGATGAACTTGGTCTCTTTCAGAAGTGTTCTGAAGTCAGCTTTGGCTGTGATGTACTTGTCTTTGATGTAGTCTTCAAACTCCCTCTGTTTTTTCTACAAACCAAAAGGAGACGAACCGCTCAGCGTCTTTGCCTGGTGTTAACCGAGAACATGGGTGGCTGGCTGACTCAACCAGTAGAACACAGAGTACAAGGGTGGCTGGCTCAACCAGTAGAACACAGAGAACATGGGTGGCTGGCTCAACCAGTAGAACACAGAGTACATGGGTGGCTGGCTGACTCAACCAGTAGAACACAGAGTACATGGGTGGCTGGCTGACTCAACCAGTAGAACACAGAGTACATGGGTGGCTGGCTGACTCAACCAGTAGAACACAGAGTACATGGGTGGCTGGCTGACTCAACCAGTAGAACACAGCAAGGTAAAAGAGAAAGGTCTTACTCTGTCACTACTGGAGAACTTGATACAGCGAGGATCCTCTTTAATGATCTTCTTCACCTCCTTCCACGTGGTGGTCAGTGTGATCTGTGGCGAACACTCAATCAACGCACGTACTACCAAGTCATCCGTCACAGGATCATACTCTATCTGAATGACATGCAGGTTTACAGTACCACCTTAATGGTGACACAGATGGACTGCGGTGAGTTTACATTTAATGCAGCTGTGTTGGTGTACATATGTGCCCTGTAATGAGAGCGTAACACCAGCCCAAACGTTGTCTCTCACCATGACGGTCTCGTCCAGTAGCTGTCTGAAGTTCTCCTTCTTCTTCTTGGAGAGCGCCTCAACGTGTTCGTTGAACAGTTTCTCCTTCTCGTCTCTCTCCAACAGAGAGGCGGACTCCCAGCGGTGGTCCTTACGCAGGTTACGCCTGGTGTCTGACCACGACGCGTCAGACGACCTCACCTGATCACAACACACACCAGCAGCATTAAGACCTGGCACATGGTTCCTCATCCACATAATACAAGTCTGGGCATTAACAAGGTCAATCTGAAAACAAAGGTTCCTGTCTTGTCTCTGATCTGCCCGGCTGAGACGATCTTCCAGTGGCCATATCAAACTGGGTTTAATCTAAGTAAATGTTTGGTTCACCCAAGTTCTCAGCTACAAATGTAGTCCTGTCGGTGCCTTATTGGGGAAACCAACTTCAGCGGATGGTGTGAGCTCACCATGTCTGACATGAGGGCTCTGAAGTGCTGGATGGCTTCCTCCCTCTTGTGCTGCTCCCGCTCTCTGTCGATCTCCTTGGTCTGCTCAGAGCGGGCCTTCTGCACCTCGCGCTCCCTCTCCCTCAGACTGGCCTCTATCCTGGCTGCTCGCTCCATCTCCTTCTCCTTATCAGAGTCCATGTTCTGGCAGCAGAGACACACCATCAAATACATGTTCTGGCAGCATCATCATATACACAGAGGCATGCAATCATTACAGGCATCATGACACCCATCACGTCAAGAGGCTAAACAGACTTAAGACTGTGGCACTGAATTGGGCTGGGTTAAAAGTCAGATGACAAGCTGGAGTCAGTGAGTTTATGAGCAGGAAGGGCAGCCTCTGAGGTAATATCCTGTTCCTCCCACCTTGGCCTGCTTGTCCACATACTGCTTGTAGAGTTCCTCTCTGGTGTTGGAGCTCTCCACAGCCTTGTAGCGAGGGTCTCCCTCCAGCCTGTCCTTCACCTTGCTCCAGCGCTGCCCTCCGTCCAGCTGGTGGTCGCCAAGCAACTCAAAGAAGTCCTGCTTCACCTGGGACAGAGACCAGGTTTACAATAGGGACATACACATGATCAGATACTCCAAATGTCTCCAGGTTTCACTAAGCACAGCATCCAGGTATGTAGTTACCTGTCCAGCATATCACTTCCTCAGGCTACTGTTTTCAGTGGCCATGGAGGTTTCCAGACCAGCGCTCACCTTCTCTCCTCTGTTCTTGGAGTCCTCCTTCTCTTTCTTCTTGAGAGCGGTCATGAACTCGATAAAGATGGCCTCCCGGTCCTTCATCTTCTCTATGGCCTTGAACCGTGGGTCCTTGGCGTGCTTGGATGCAAACTCACTGAACGTTGTCCTGAAACAAACAACACAGCAACTCTTAGTTCCCTGAGAGACACTAGCCACCTGGCGGGTAGCGTATTAACTAAACCACCTGGCGGGTACCGTATTAACTAGACCACCTGGCGGGTACCGTATTAACTAAACCACCTGGCGGGTACCGTATTAACTAGACCACCTGGCGGGTAGCGTATTAACTAGACCACCTGGCGGGTAGCGTATTAACTAAACCACCTGGCGGGTACCGTATTAACTAAACCACCTGGCGGGTACCGTATTAACTAAACCACCTGGCGGGTACCGTATTAACTAAACCACCTGGCGGGTACCGTATTAACTAGACCACCTGGCGGGTACCGTATTAACTAGACCACCTGGCGGGTAGCGTATTAACTAGACCACCTGGCGGGTAGCGTATTAACTAAACCACCTGGCGGGTACCGTATTAACCAGACCACCTGGCGGGTACCGTATTAACCAAACCACCTGGCGGGTAGCGTATTAACTAAACCACCTGGCGGGTACCGTATTAACTAAACCACCTGGCGGGTAGCGTATTAACTAAACCACCTGGCGGGTAGCGTATTAACTAAACCACCTGGCGGGTACCGTATTAACTAAACCACCTGGCGGGTACCGTATTAACTAAACCACCTGGCGGGTACCGTATTAACTAAACCACCTGGCGGGTACCGTATTAACTAAACCACCTGGCGGGTACCGTATTAACTAAACCACCTGGCGGGTACCGTATTAACTAAACCACCTGGCGGGTACCGTATTAACTAAACCACCTGGCGGGTAGCGTATTAACTAGACCACCTGGCGGGTACCGTATTAACTAAACCACCTGGCGGGTAGCGTATTAACTAAACCACCTGGCGGGTACCGTATTAACTAAACCACCTGGCGGGTAGCGTATTAACTAAACCACCTGGCGGGTAGCGTATTAACTAGACCACCTGGCGGGTACCGTATTAACTAAACCACCTGGCGGGTAGCGTATTAACTAAACCACCTGGCGGGTACCGTATTAACCAGTGTTTGTAGTGAGGTCTGACCTGGCTGGTACCTGGTACCGTATTAACCAGTGTTTGTAGTGAGGTCTGACCTGGCTGGTACCTGGTACCATATTAACCAGTGTTTGTAGTGAGATCTGACCTGGCTGGTACCTGGTACCATATTAACCAGTGTTTGTAGTGAGGTCTGACCTGGCTGGTACCTGGTACCGTATTAACCAGTGTTTATAGTGAGGTCTGACCTGGCTGGTACCTGGTACCGTATTAACTAAACCACCTGGCTGGTACCTGGTACCGTATTAACCAGTGTTTGTAGTGAGGTCTGACCTGGCTGGTACCTGGTACCGTATTAACCAGTGTTTATAGTGAAATCTGACCTGGCTGGTACCTGGTACCATATTAACTAGTGTTTATAGTGAGGTCTGACCTGGCTGGTACCTGGTACAGTATTAACTAGTGTTTATAGTGAGGTCTGACCTGGCTGGTACCTGGTACCATATTAACCAGTGTTTGTAGTGAGGTCTGACCTGGCTGGTACCTGGTACCGTATTAACCAGTGTTTGTAGTGAGGTCTGACCTGGCTGGTACCTGGTACCGTATTAACCAGTGTTTATAGTGAGGTCTGACCTGGCTGGTACCTGGTACCGTATTAACTAAACCACCTGGCTGGTACCTGGTACCGTATTAACCAGTGTTTGTAGTGAGGTCTGACCTGGCTGGTACCTGGTACCATATTAACCAGTGTTTGTAGTGAGATCTGACCTGGCTGGTACCTGGTACCATATTAACCAGTGTTTGTAGTGAGGTCTGACCTGGCTGGTACCTGGTACCGTATTAACCAGTGTTTATAGTGAGGTCTGACCTGGCTGGTACCTGGTACCATATTAACCAGTGTTTATAGTGAGGTCTGACCTGGCTGTGAGCTTGGCCTCCTCCATCATCTTCCTGAACTCGTCCTTAGACTGCATCAGTTTATTCTTCTTCTCTTTTCTCTCCTCCTCAGCTCGGGTCTTCACATACTGGTCAAACACCTGCACAGGATCAGCAGACACACATGGAACAACAGTTAGCATAAATACACACACAACTGGCAGATAACCCCTTGGGAAATACATATATTACCTGATTGTAGAGCTCTGACCTTTCCCCCATAGGGGGAAACAGCTCATATCATAATATGACTAAATATGGAAACAAATCAAATCTAAATTGATAAATGAGTTCTGTTAGTGTACAATACCTGCTTTCTCTCTTTGGGGTTAAGCAGCAGGTATCGCGGATCAAAAACTATCTTGTGCAGCTCTTTCTCCCACGTAGAGAACGCTGAGACCTGTGGGTGCGGGGTTTAGAGGGCGTGAGACCAGGCCAATCAAGTTGGGCTTCAACAACATTCACATAACACTTTCAGTCATCAGTCAAATTGATTTCCTTCGAGGGAAAATAATCCCCCGTCGGCCAAATCAATCCCCCTCAAATCTAAAAGGAACCAATCAATCCCCCTCAAATCTAAAAGGAATGAGTCACGTTTTACTCAAACTAGTGACACCCAAAGGAACAATACAGCAGAGCAATGTGCCATAAAGGCCTGCATCACGCCTGGTGGTGCTCTTGGAAAAGGCTGCAGACAGCAGCACCAATAACTCCCCTGCTGGGGAAGTTTAATACATTTCCCCTGCTGGGGAAGTTTAATACATTTCCCCTGCTGGGGAAGTTTAATACATTTTACGATCCAATTAGTTTTTTTTTATTTTTCTAACTCTGCTTTGGATGCATCAGAGTTGCAATATGCCTGTTTTGGTTCTGAACAACTGTTTCTAGGATAAAGAAGTTGATACATAATTCATGTAATACAGAAACAGGAAGCTGAACACATTAAATCTGATCCCAAATCAGAGGAGATGACAACATAATGACATCATCTACTCTGCATGCCAGTTTGTAAAGGACGACCCCGCCATTGGCAGGGTAGTCCTGAAGACATATAGATCTGATGAATGTTTGTAAAGGACGACCCCGCCATTGGCAGGGTAGTCCTGAAGACATATAGATCTGATGAATGTTTGTAAAGGACGACCCCGCCATTGGCAGGGTAGTCCTGAAGACATATAGATCTGATGAATGTTTGTAAAGGACGACCCCGTCATTGGCAGGGTAGTCCTGAAGACATATAGATCTGATGAATGTTTGTAAAGGACGACCCCGCCATTGGCAGGGTAGTCCTGAAGACATATAGATCTGATGAATGTTTGTAAAGGACGACCCCGCCATTGGCAGGGTAGTCCTGAAGACATATAGATCTGATGAATGTTTGTAAAGGACGACCCCGCCATTGGCAGGGTAGTCCTGAAGACATATAGATCTGATGAATGTTTGTAAAGGACGACCCCGCCATTGGCAGGGTAGTCCTGAAGACATATAGATCTGATGAATGTTTGTAAAGGACGACCCCGTCATTGGCAGGGTAGTCCTGAAGACATATAGATCTGATGAATGTTTGTAAAGGACGACCCCGTCATTGGCAGGGTAGTCCTGAAGACATATAGATCTGATGAATGTTTGTAAAGGACGACCCCGTCATTGGCAGGGTAGTCCTGAAGACATATAGATCTGATGAATGTTTGTAAAGGACGACCCCGCCATTGGCAGGGTAGTCCTGAAGACATATAGATCTGATGAATGTATTGGAAAAACCTAACACTGATCCAGTACAGCATGTGCATGTCATTTTCAAAGAAAGTCACCATTATGTTCAATAAATAGATTTCAAATTACTTCTTCCCTACAAAGAATAGTGAAATGTTAAATTCTTAGTCTATCATTAACAATTCAACACTATTATAGATATGTACATAACATGTTTAACTAACTTTTATGAATGTACTTCTTGAACTATTACCAAAACATAAGCAGAAATGTCAATCAACTGGGCATAAGATAGAAGTCAGGGATAGAGGCAGGAAGAACAGAAATTAAACACCAAAGACAAGGAGAATTAACTTAAGAGTGTACCTTGGTGGGCTTCCATTCAGATTAATGTGTCTAACGTTACAGTATTGCGTTGGATTGAAGTGTTTTACCCCTCTCTTCAGCAGCATGTCCCTGAACTGTGTCATGCGCTTCTCCAGGGGCACGATGGCCCGCTCCCGGGCCGCCTTCAGCTCTGCCTCCATGGCTGCCTCTTTCTCAGAGTCCGCCTCTTTCATCACTTCCTCCTTCCTGCAAGCGGAGGGAAGACGTCAAGACCCAGGCACAGGGGAGGGTTAGTGATAGACCGGGGGGGGAGGGGTAGGGGGCTGGCCTGGGGTGCAACTTTACTTCTTCAATTGGGGAAATGATACAGTATGTTCTTCTATGTTCTCTACCCAGGTGTTCTGCTATACTTGACCGATCAATTATCAGCCATCTCTACCAAATGAGTGGACTCCAAATGATATAAGTTGGGTGTTGCACAGGTCCTACAGCTTTTAAAGATTGAGAGGGGGAGGATTTGTCAAATACCTGACCACTGATATTCACGGTCTTGGATTTGTATTCAGTGTTCCGTTATCACATATAGCTATGGCGAGACGGGGCGGGGAACGTCTTCATTTGCTCATTGGGGTTCCTAAAGCAGTAGTTCTAGAAGAAGGAGGTCAAGCAAGGTGGTTACCTTGGAGGCCCACGTTGGCATCACCATGTGTTCTACAGGCCTTTTCCCTGAAAAATAGTCTCTTGTGCAACGGGACCAGTGTTTAGGGTAGCGGGAGAGGCAGGCTTGGAGGGCACTGATGGGGAAACAGTGACTGATTGGGTAACCTGGACAGTGACCATTGATTGACCACTTTAACAGAACCAGTGAAGACATCATAGGCTTTACTAAGTCAGTACAGGCTGGGTTAAAAACTACCTCCCACAGAGTTAGTCCCTCCACCCCCAGAGGAAAATACAAAAATCAAGCAATTTAGGGTTCGCGACCAAACACCCCAACTAAACCTTAAACTAAGAATTGAGATATTTTTATCCAGAATACATCATGGGTTGATTTCAATTTGTACATGCTGTTTAATCTGTTCAGACGATGAAGAATGACTGAGTGCCTCGTCATGCTGTTACTGGCCCCTAGTAAAGTGTGCTGGGCCCTTAGGTGGAGAGGACTGGGGACTTACTTCCTCTTCTTGGCCTTCACAGGCTCATCTTCCAGAGCTTCCTCTGCTGCCTGCTCCAGCTCCTCTTTGCTGATTCCTGAGGGAGAGAAGTGATGAGGCCATCGTCATGAACACCTACAGAGGCAGGATGAGTGAGCCTGTGTGTGGTCGTACCCAGCTTCCTGGTGGCGTCCTCCAAGCCTCTCTTATGAGGTGGTTCCTGGATGTTCTTGTCAACGTCGGCCCGTCCCACCAGCTCCTCTGGCCGGTCCCACATGGAGAGACGCGTGGTGGGGTTGTAGTAGAACACCCGCTCGTCACCGGTCCACACAATACACCTAAACACACACAAGTTCAATAGGGCACCAGGGCGTGTGACTGATGCAAGTTCAGCCTCCAGACAACAGCACAAAGCTCTGTTACCATCAGTGGAACATGCCAGGGAGTGGCAGGTATTGGGTTAGTGGCCACGGGCTTGGCTTTCTGTTACATACCAGGGAGTGCCAGGTATTGGGTTAGTGGCCACGGGCTTTCTGTTACATACCAGGGAGTGCCAGGTATTGGGTTAGTGGCCACGGGCATGGCTTTCTGTTACATACCAGGGAGTGCCAGGTATTGGGTTAGTGGCCACGGGCTTTCTGTTACATACCAGGGAGTGCCAGGTATTGGGTTAGTGGCCACGGGCTTGGCTTTCTGTTACATACCAGGGAGTGCCAGGTATTGGGTTAGTGGCCACGGGCTTTCTGTTACATACCAGGGAGTGCCAGGTATTGGGTTAGTGGCCACGGGCTTGGCTTTCTGTTACATACCAGGGAGTGCCAGGTATTGGGTTAGTGGCCACGGGCTTTCTGTTACATACCAGGGAGTGCCAGGTATTGGGTTAGTGGCCACGGGCTTGGCTTTCTGTTACATACCAGGGAGTGCCAGGTATTGGGTTAGTGGCCACGGGCTTAGCTTTCTGTTACATACCAGGGAGTGCCAGGTATTGGGTTAGTGGCCACGGGCTTGGCTTTCTGTTACATACCAGGGAGTGCCAGGTATTGGGTTAGTGGCCACGGGCTTAGCTTTCTGTTACATACCAGGGAGTGCCAGGTATTGGGTTAGTGGCCACGGGCTTGGCTTTCTGTTACATACCAGGGAGTGCCAGGTATTGGGTTAGTGGCCACGGGCTTTCTGTTACATACCAGGGAGTGCCAGGTATTGGGTTAGTGGCCACGGGCTTAGCTTTCTGTTACATACCAGGGAGTGCCAGGTATTGGGTTAGTGGCCACGGGCTTTCTGTTACATACCAGGGAGTGCCAGGTATTGGGTTAGTGGCCACAGGCTTTCTGTTACATACCAGGGAGTGCCAGGTATTGGGTTAGTGGCCACGGGCTTAGCTTTCTGTTACATACCAGGGAGTGCCAGGTATTGGGTTAGTGGCCACGGGCTTGGCTTTCTGTTACATACCAGGGAGTGCCAGGTATTGGGTTAGTGGCCACGGGCTTAGCTTTCTGTGCTGCTTTCTCCTCTTCAGTCATCTCCTCCTCCTTAACCTGCTCAATGAAAGGAATACAACTTTTATTAAGGTAGATGACAATAATAATAATGATCAAATGCAGGCCAGAATGATGTGACTAGTAGATGGCTCCAGTTCTCCTCTCACCTCCTTCACCTCCTTGGGGAGCTCTATTTTAGGCTGTTCATCCTCCATCTCCATAGCCTCCTCCTCCAGGGCCTGCTGTCTCTCTTTGGCCTTCTCTGCCTCTTTCTCTACAGGAGAGGAAAAATGCACACATTAGATAGGCAACATCTAAAACCTCACTTAACCAGTGGAGCATGAATGCTAGCTGGTTGGAGAAATCCAAAGCTTTAAGTAGAGCAACCTTTCTCCCGTAGTTCCTGGGGTTTGTCCCAGGTGGACTCCAGTGTGCGGTTGTTGTAGTAGTAGGTCTTCCCGTCGGCCGTTTTGTACTCAGACCACTCTGGGAACTGGAGGCCTGACAAGGCGGGCGCCGCCAGGGCCAACTGAGGGTGGTGCATCATGGGAACAAGAGGAGGGCCCATGCCAGGCAGCATACCTGTGGAAGGTCAAATACACACAGAATAGTTCTTAAGACACACTCCTTGTCTGATAAAGCCATTCTACTGCACATCTAAACAAAGCCAGCCACAAAGCAGGGGGCGTGGGGCGGGTAGGGCATCTACTTCCTTTTGGGTAAAAGGGTCCAAAAGGTAATAGATGCTGTGTTATTGACACTTTTGCTAGAGCTTGTGTCACTCATTCTTGAAAAGTTCTGAGGATGTACAGGGCCTTCAGAAAGTATTCAGACCCCTTGACTTTTCCCACATTTTGTTACGTTACAGTCTTATTCTAAACTGTATTAAATGTACATATAGTTTGCAATCTACACACAATACCCCATAATGACCAAGCGAAAACAGATTAAGAAATGTTTGCAAATTACAAGTATTTACAAGTATTCAGACCCTGTTATGAGACTTGAAATTGAGCTCAGGTGCATCCTGTTACCATTGATCATCCTTGAGATGTTTCTACAACTTGGGAGTCCACCTGTGGTAAATGCAATTGATTGGACATGATTTGGAAAGGCACACCTGTCTATATAACGTCCCACAGCTGACAGTGCATGTCAGAGCAAAGAAACAAGCCACGAGGTCGAAGGAATTGTCTGTAGATCTCCGAGACAGGATTGTGTCATGGCACAGATCTGGGGAAGGGTACCAAAACATTTCTTCAGTATTGAAGATCCCCAAGAACAGTGGCCTCCATCATTCATAAATGGAAGAAGTTTGGAACCACCAGGACTCTTCCTAGAGCTGGCCGACCGGCCAAACTGAAAAATCATGGGAGAAGGGCCTTGGTCAGGGAGGTCACCAAGAACCCGATGGTCACTGACAGAGTTCTAGTTCCTCTGTGGAGATGGGAGAATCTTACAGAAGGAGAACCATCTCTGCAGCACTTCACCAATCAGGCCTTTGTGGTAGAGTGGCCAGACTGAAGCCACTATAAAAAGGCACGACAGCCCAATTGGAGTTTGCCAAAAGGCACCTAAAGACACCCAGACCATGATAAACAAGATTCTCTGGTCTGATGAAACCAAGAATGAACTCTTTGGCCTGAATGCGAAGCGTCACGTCTGGAAGAAACCTGTCAACATCCCTACTGTGAAGTGTGGGTGGCAGCATCATGTTGTGGGGATGTTTTTCAGAGGCAAGGACTGGGAGACGAGTCAGGCGTGAGGCTAAGATCAACGGAGCAAAGTAGTGAGATCCTTGATGAAAACCTGCTCCAGACCTCAGATTGGGGCGAAGGTTCATCTTCCAACAGGACAAAGGTTGCAAGTTCAAACCCCTGAGCTGACAAGGTACTGTAGTTCTGCCCCTGAACAGGCAGTTAACCCACTGTTCCTAGGCCGTCATTGAAAATAAGAATTTGTTCTTAACTGACTTGACTAGTTAAATAAAGATAAAATAAATAAAACAACCCTAAGCACACAGCTAAGGCAACACAGGATTGGCTTCAGGACAAGTCTCTGAATGTCCTTTAGTAGTCCGGCCAGAGCCTGGACTTGTACTCGGTCTAACATCCCTGTAAAAACCTGAGAATACCTGTGCTGCGACGCTCCCCATTCAACCGGACAGAGCTTGAGAGGATCTGCAGAGAAGAACGGGAGAAACTCCCCAAATACAGGTGTGACAAGCTTGTAGCATGATGTGTAAAAAAAAAACTTTTTTTTCTTGCTAAATTTTCAGAAAACCTGTTTTTGCTTTGTCATTATGGGGTATTGTGTGTAGATTGAGGAATTATTATTTGTTGTATACATCTAAGAATAAGGCTGTAATGTAACAACATTGGGAAAAGTAAAGGGGTCTGAATACTTTCCGGATGCACTGCATGTAGTTTAGAGGTCATAGGAATTCACCTGACATATAAAAAAGGTCTTAGTTCCAACACTTTGACCTCATTTTCAAATTGTAAATATAGGGCCTTCTCTGCTTAGCCATGAGTACACAGGTAACATCTAAAACTGAGCCACTGGGATGTTAACAAAAACACACCAAGGCATGCCACAAGAAGAACATGATTATCAAATGACCATACAACATTAATAAAATGTGAATTTCCTGTACTAAAGGGAAAATAACCTAACCTAAAATAGGTGTGTTGCCTGTCAAAACAAGGACCTATATACCAGTGACTAAATTACCACTCAAAAATCAAACCCTGCTAAAAGTAACCTAGCTAAAAACAGTACAACGGAGACAGTACTGACAAGTCCACATTGCGGTTTTGTCCAAACAGCTATTGGTTGATCAACACTATACCAAAATGCCTCCTTCCCAAATATCCTCTTTAAAAAAAAGCATTTGACACAAATCCTAAAATATGTCTAACTCACTAATGTTGAATAAATAAAAAAAATCAACAGTAATACTCCGCATTGTTTGCCGATGCCAAAAGAGCCCAAAAATTATAAGCATAATTTTCACAACAAATCTCTAACATGCCATCTAACAGAATACTGACTGGAGATGTTTGAAAGAATTACCGTTATGGTTGGGGGAGACTGTCTTTATATAGGGACCGCCTACTATCTGCATCATTGCTACACCTGCAAGAACGGACAAGCAAGCATTGTATTGGACACATGAGGAGAGAGGTGCAAGCTGCCAGGGCAGATCACACAGATTTCAACAACACATTAAAACTAGGCCCACAACCACTATCACTTCGATAACAACAGGTAGTATCATCTTCCTGGTAACAACCAGATGGATGAATAAAGTGCTGATTAGCTTTTGTAGATGTGGAGAGTATTGAATTAAAATTAAATATATATATATTTTTTTTGTTAACGAAACATTTAAAGCTGCAATGTGTAACTTTTTGGATGACCCAACCAAATTCACATAGAAATACGAGATATAGATCTAAAATTCTCATTGAAAGCAAGTCAAAGAAGCAGTAGATCTGTTCTGTGTGTGCTATTTCTACGCTTCCCGTTCTTAAGTGTGGTTTTTGCACCTTTTACTTTCGGTTTTCAACACCAGTTTCAAAAACAGTTGAAAATACAATATTTTGGGTTGTTGAAAAGACATTTCACAGCAGTTTAGATGGTACATTGACTGAAATATACATATTGTTTAGTCACAAACTGAATTTTAGCAACCAGGAAATGGCGGGAGGGTTTTCTGCATATTGCACCTTTAAATTAATAAAAAAATTGCTAAGTGAGTCAACAAAAACGCCCTATTTCTTCATAGGACATTGTCTCAAAGGCATTTGAATTTTCTCCTGCATTTGTTTTCTCCAGACAACTAGCTGACCCTTTTCTGAACATGGGCAATGCTGCCATCTATCTACAGGACTAAAAGTGACTCGTTTCTCCAATAACTTCAGTGCAAAAACAAACAAAATGTTAAGGAGCTGAATGTGGAGTTGTGTGGAATAAGTAAAAAAATAAACTACAAATACAAGTTCTGATTTGCTTATTTCTCTCTCCAACCATGACCGAGATCATTCTACCTCCACAATTATTAGTTTAATCTATTACTTTTAATAGATTAAACTGAATGCACTCACTACTGTAAGTCGCTCTGGATAAGAGTGTCTGCTAAAATGACTAAAATATAAAATGTACAGGAATAAAAATAAGACCTAACGTTAAGATGACAAACAAATGAAGAGATGACTAATGACAGTATGGAAAGGGGTGGAGTGTCAGTAATGTTAAGGGAGGTAGAGAGGTTTGGGATGAGGAGAGAGCAGACCATGTCTTACCGGGCAGTGGGATATGCATGCCTGGTAGAGGCACCCTGAAGGGGTGCATGACCCCAGGGGGAAAGCCTGGGATAGTGGCTGTGGTGTGAGGCTGGGACATGGTGTGGTGGGGCAGGCCAGTCGGGAGACTTTGGGGCAACAGGGACATAGTCTGGACTGGTGTCACTGAGGATGGCACTGTGGTTACACTGACCACTGCCATCGGGGTCACTCCCACACTCGAGGGGACGGAGGCCACAGGCTGCAGATCTGTAGCAGCAGAAGCTGGACAAAGACCAGCAGAGTGTTACATCACAGTCTGGACATACAGTAAAACTAACAATAGACAAGCAGAAAACGACTCATTTCCAACTTTGTGATCTTCACTAAATCAGTCTTCTTTTGTCCTACTAAGAGGAATTCTAACCATCAGACCTGTCCAGAGAACTAAAACAAGATCCAGATGTCCCTTTCCCAGAGCTGTACTCACTAGTGATGGTCTGGGACAAAGAAGAGGTGGTGTTGGTGTCTGGGCTGGTACTCATGGTATGAGACTGGGAAGGTGCCTGTGTGGACACTGGAGAGGGTGTGGCAGCTGTAGTGCTGGCTGCAGTGCTGCTATTGGATGCGGCTCCTGTTCCAGCCGGGGTCACCATCATAGGGTTGAGTTCTGACTGCTGGATCACCTTAACCCCTTCAGGTTTGCTCCAGGCTGACTCTCGAGTCCTTGCGTTGTAGTAGTATGCCTGGGGGAAACAAGAAAATATTCATTCAGATAGGTTAAAATAGAGAACTACCATAACATCTCAATTAAAGGAAAAATTAACCCATTGTGAATGTTATATAGTGTCTGTGCATCTCTAAGTGATGATCTATTGGCCGTTCAAGCAGGCAGAAATACAGCTGGGATGCAAAACTAGACATACCGGCTGTATTGCTGCTTGCTTGAACGGCAATAGCTCCAATACACATGAAAACATGAAATCACTCAGAGACGCACAAAAACAACATTCAAATGGGTCAATCTTTCCTTTAAGTAAGAGGCCATTCTTTACCTTTCCCTCAGGTGTCTTGTTCTCCACCCAGATCTCATCAGTAGGGGGCAGAGTATGAGCTCCAGCAGCAGGGACTGGGGGCATCCCAGGGGGAAATAGCATCCCTGGGGGCGGGGGCATGCTGCCCATCGGCGGGGGCATAAAAGGAGGTCTCTGAAATACAAAAATCAAGCCTTTAATACTTGCAATGCAGTCTAAGATTTTCAGGCTCTCAAAGCATTCATACCTCTGACAAACCAAATGTGTAACAGTCACATTCTATAGAAAAGATGGATGGATCCAATGGCAGAAATTATTCCTTTCATCTCTGACTGGTCTACCTGTAGGTGAGGGGGTCCGAGTGGTGGGGGCATGCCTCCTGGTGGGGGTATGGGTGGCATGCTGGGGTCAAACGGCGGACGCCCAAACAGTGGCCCTCGTGGTGGAGGCCCTCTCATCATACCGAAGGGGGGAGGTGGGGGTCTGAGCAGTGGGGGTGGACCACGCATCACTGGGGTTGGAGGAGGAGCAGGGCCGCGGAAACGCAGCGTCTGCTGCTGCGCCATCCTAGAAACAAAACAAATGGACCTGACTCATGAACCAAATCAAAATAACGATCGAACTACGCAACACCGAGTTGCTATATCTACTCGCTTGCGATCTTCCCCTTTCCCAGCTGATTGTTTGCAAAACGTTAGTGACCCCACACAAAATCATGATTCGTTGTTATCAGGCTAACGTTAGCTAGCTAAATTGTGTTACAGTCTAACTAGCTATACATTACTTGTTGGGATCAAACGATGCAATCAAGTTATGATCCTAAGTTAGTTCAATTTGACAGTCTCACTGACTAACATTAGCTAGCTACCTACATAAACTGCTAATACCCACATGAACACACTAACCGTAGCTAGCAAATGTGTACTGGTAATACGCACATCAACACAGTGGGGGTAGCTAGCGAATGTGTACACTAGTTAGTTAGCTACCCAATGTAACGTTAGTTACGATAACTAGCTAGGCTGCTAATGTTATGCAATTTAAATAGACGCGCAGCTAGCTAAATATCATCATAGTTTAGGTAAATCCACGAGTCGGGAGGGAGTCTAGCTAATGATGTTAGCTGCTAGCGTGGCCACACTGAATACGCTACTAGTCTGCAGCGCATGTAACAAATCAGACATTGTGAGGACATGTTCACATTCATGTCAAACTAGCTAACAACCGTAGAAAACAGTACTTCTGGAAAAATATGATTCACTTGGCTTTATTCGCAATCACCTCACCTGTTGTCGTTAAACACAATACTTTCACCGTCTCCGTGGTCCGCCATTACAGAAAAATGAAACGTCTCTTCCTGGAAACGCCTCCGCACACAAACTTTTACACAACATTGGCCAAATGACCCATCGATCACACTATACGCCCGTGGTTTAGAAAGTCTGATTGGATGACAAAATAGTCGCCATCGTCTGCCCAGGGGGCTCTCCGTCCAGCCAACTGTGATGTCTTTGTTCAGTTAGGACTTTCCTAACTATTGATGGCTAACAACTTTAAAACAGATGGCCCCAGACAGGCAACTGTACCACAACCTAATTGACATTTACTAAGAAAAATACATAATTCCATAGTTACATGCAAGTTATTAACAACGTTGGATGTACAGTATTTGCAGTACTTGTGTAAAAATGGCCACTCCGCATGTATTATTGGATCATTGGCATTTGTATCTGATTTCTATACAAAGAGCACAGTACTCTGAATAGGCCAGTAGTACCTATGTCTATGCCTGGACTTTCAGTCTGCATAAAACCTGCAAAGCACCCCCTTCTCCTTATAAACTAGGTATTTGTATAACAAAAAAGACATAAATAAATAGACTTCCTATCAAACACCTTAAAATACTGCAATATGTAGCAGTATCGATCTCATAAAACAGTATTCATCTTTAAAAAACAAATGACTTCAGAATAACAGTAACTATTAATATATTTTTAGATCAACACTTTTTTTGGTGTTTATATACAACACAAACTACTGATTCACTGAATCAACAAATCGTCTCTATCATGGATTTTACTAAAGGATGTCACTTCGGTTTAACCCTAGAGAATTCTCATCACGCGTACTTCTTCCCCGTCCTCGTCGTTGGTGACTTGGACCTCTTAGACACTGGCAGGGTTCTCTGCCGCAGAATTGGTGAAGACGTTCTCCAGGTCATGCACATCCAGTGGTGGGACCTAAACCAGGAGCTCAGAGGTAGTGGGAGTCTACCCTTGACCTTGACATCTCTGTGCCCCCCCCCCCCCCCCCCCCCCCTCTGCCGAAATGGTTAGTCTCTGTTGGGAAGGGAGAACATGGACTCATGCTGATGGTAGTTGTCCTCATAGGGGTAGTCCGGATTAGACATAGGATTAATCATGGGGTTTGAGAACTCATGGGGTTGGAGACCTGGGTAGGAGTATGGGAGTGTGGGAGTATGGAGTATGGGGAGTGTGGGTAAGGGTATAATATGGAAAAAAAAAGACAATCTCGGGATGATGGCGTTTCAAAAGACCATAGTTCAATTTTCACCACTAACCTGCACAATTATAAAACATCAAACAGCATACTTACATACTGTAGTACTTAATTGGTATTCAACATGAAACAGCATGCATTGCTTACCCTGGTGGGTAAAACTGGGGTCCAGACATGAAGTTGGGCGGAGCAAATGGGAAGCGAGGGGTGGGGAAGAGGCCCACCGGATGTGGCATGGGAGATGGAGGATACATGTCTGGATAAACCAGGTTAGAGAGTGGTATTTGGAGACATCTGGAGCTGGGTGGCAAGCTTGTAGAGGGAATCACACTGGCAGATTTGTAGTATGCCTGTCGACTGCTGATTTTCCTGGGTTTAAGAGCTTCTTCAAGGTTGCTGCCAGAGTGTCTGGCTTCACGCTTGCGTTCTCCAGGCTTACCACCAGAGGTAGTGGCTGTTGGGTGGGGATGTGGGCAAGCAGTAGTCTGGGAGAATATGGAGACTGGTACTCTGAGAGGCTGCTGCTGCATCACCCTGGACATTAGAGCCTGGGCGAAGACCAAAACAACTACTGTATTAAGCTTCATACTGCAATGTATTATTCCAGTTTACTGTTATAGCAGATACTGTGGCTCCTGAGCGGCGCAGTGGTCTAAAGCACTGCATCTCAGTGCAAGAGGTGTGACAGTCCCTAAATCAAATCCAGGCTGTATCACATCCAGCCGTGATTGGGAGTCCCATAGGGCGGTGCACAATTGGCCCAGCATCGTCTGGGGTAGGCCGTAATTGTAAATAAGAATTTGTTATTAACTGGCTTGCCTAGTTAAATAAAAAAAAAATGTAAATAATGCCATCCATCTCTATTAAAACATGAACTGTAGTTTTAGATTTGTCATGTTGATAAAAGTGTGTTTTTGTAGTCTCTGTATGTTTATGTTTTTATATATATGTGCACTAACTGAAAGTGTGTCTGATGAGGGATAGCCAGACAGTGAGCTATTGCTTTATCTGCAGCCCGTGTGTATGCAACAGAGGTGCTGGTGGTATTGGTGACCATTGTCATCGCGGTCATGGGACAAGACTACGCCCCCAGGAACACTTGTCCCTGCAGAGCAGCAGGCCGGTTGAAGGGTGAAGGACATCACAGAAGCGTAGCACTTTCTTTTTCCAGGTCTGAGCTGATAGATCCAACATGTGATGATTATGGGTGAAGATTTTGAATACACAATTGAGATGCAAGTAAAGGTTAGTTATATGCATTTTGAAATATAATAAATATATGAAACAATAATTATACTAAATGGACTTGAATGGCGTGAGTAAGTAGACAGCCTGGGCTATGTTGACGTGCTTTCTCATAGTAGGGCCTCTTCTCTTCCTCAGTGAGCTTGCTCCACTCTGCTCCTAGCTGCACACTGACGTCTGCATTGTTGGCTGTTGGGTTGGACTTGGACAGGCCAGTGCACTCTCGCCCAGACCATGAACACATAGGCCTTCATAGCTGCACTGACGTCTGCATTGTTGGCTGTTGGGTTCTGGACAGGCCTGTCCTAGCTGAACACACATAGGCCTGACGTCTGCATTGTTGGCTGTTGGGTTGGACTTGGACAGGCCTGTGGACTCTCGCCCAGACCATGAACACATTCATAGGCCTGCTCCACTCTGCTCCTAGCTGCACACTGACGTCTGCATTGTTGGCTGTTGGGTTGGACTTGGACAGGCCTGTGGACTCTCGCCCAGACCATGAACACATTCATAGGCCTCTTGATATAGCCATTTCTGTCCATTCTCCATGTTACTTCCAGATTTTCTAGAAGGAAAATGTTCACATAGTTTATTGGTTTGTGAATGAACTCAATAGGTGAAAATGATGTGCTGAAAAGTATAAAACATCCGTATGTATAATTTAGGTAAGCTCGTATTCATACCTGCGTCTGATGTTGACATGGTGAGATTCATCCCTCTAGTGTTCACCTTTACTGGAGGTGGTGGACCCCTCACATGAACAGCTGGTGGATATGGAACTTTACTGAGCGTTATGGCTTTACCATCCAATACTGTGAAGGTCGTCCCATTTTCGTGAACAACATGGATCGGTTTGGAAAAGTCTATAGTGGGAGCTGCAGGTGGACATCCTTGACGATGCGTTGTTGGTTTTCAAACAACGTTTACCTTGGCCTGACCTGGAGCAGGTGTGAGGATCTTCCCCTTGATGACCTGCACTTGAGAGTTCACGGGATGATCAGATTTGGCTTTACTCTGTTTACTGGCTGATGATGATGATGCCCTCTCCTTTTCAAATGTAACTGGTCGACCTTGAATGTCTTCCTTGAGGTGTGTTGAACTTGTGGACATTAGATGCCCATCACCACCACCACATTTATCAGCTTTGGAAATAACTTTAGGCCTGACTGGAACCACGTAACTATTTCCAGAACTTCCACAGCCTTTAGGCCTACCCATCAGCCTCTCCTGTTCCCCACCACCTCCATGCTTCACTGCTGAAGATGCAGGGTCCTCTCTTTCTTTGGCATTTTTCTTTACTGTCATCTTCGTTTTTACTTTGTTCACTTCTCTTGAATGTAATTTGAGCTCTTCGCTTGGAATGCTTATCCATTGTCGCAAATATTAGCAAGCTGGCTCAATTTGAGAGAAAACCTTTGTGACAGACATCAACCCCCCCCCCCAAAAAACTGATTGATTGTTGGTAGTTATGATAAACAAATCGTCAGTGAATGTTTGGGAACGATTTAAATTGTTGTCGCGAGCAGCATTGTTAAAAACCACAACAATTGGGTGGGATTTGTCATAAATAAATAATTGTTTGGCATTGAAAGGAACGCAACTAGTTTACTTGTCACAATGATTTATACACCCTAAAAATAAAATAAAATAAAAAAGTGTTGACAAAACAAGCAGTTTTGTCATAGCAAAACAAGGCAATGGTTAGTTTCCCATTATCACAACATTTTTCATCAATCTCCCGTCCTAAATCCTGTATAAAACTGTCATAAACAAATGACAATGACCGTATGACCTGTAACCACAGAATGTGTGCAGTACCCGCCCCTGTTCTACAACTACCCACTAGATGGCGACATTAGACTAATAATTACATTAGGCAAAATGGAAATTGCAGTGAGCATGCCATCTTTTATCACTTTTATTATCAAATACATATGGTCAACATTAATTATTAAGCTCCTGAATTGTAAATAACATTCAGATGCCATTGTTTATTTTTACATTTCTGATTGTGATTACATTTTACTGTGCACATTATTCCCAAACTTACTATAGCTATTTTTTTTTGTCTATCTCAGGGATGGGCAACTTTGATGGTAGAGTTTTGCCGTGGGGTGCAGAGAATATTTAGCAATTTTATAACTCATTTCATGCAATTCTACTAATTTACCATGGGACGGAGAGGAAAATTAACTGTTTTACAGACTATTTCCTGCAATTTTACACATTTTGCCTGCCGGTGGAGAGAAATGTTTCCAGTTTTTAATATATCTGAGTGAGACTGACTAACAAAATCAATGGGGGCCCCCCAGACAGTAATTCAACCATGATAACAAGTTTAGATAGCTGGCCGCTAAACTAAATTAGCAATAAATAATTAACTCAGTGTACAACCACATTCTTAAAATGCACCTTTGTATTCTACCTCGACCGAGGGCTTTCAAAAGGGCCTATCTCATGGAATTCTGGCCCATCTCATGGTATTCTGGCCCATCTCATGGAATTCTGGCCCATCTCATGGTATTCTGGCCCATCTCATGGAATTCTGGCCCATCTCATGGAATTCTGGCCCATCTCATGGAATTCTGGCCCATCTCATGGAATTCTGGTCCATCTAATGGAATTCTGGTCCATGGAATTCTGGTCCATCTAATGGAATTCTGGTCCATCTCATGGAATTCTGGCCCATCTCATGGAATTCTGGCCCATCTCATGGAATTCTGGCCCATCTCATGGAATTCTGGTCCATCTCATGGAATTCTGGCCCATCTCATGGAATTCTGGCCCATCTCATGGATGGAATTCTGGCCCATCTCTGGAATTCTGGTCCATCTAATGGCCCATCTCATGGAATTCTGGCCCATCTCATGGAATTCTGGTCCATCTCATGGAATTCTGGTCCATCTCATGGAATTCTGGCCCATCTCATGGTATTCTGGCCCATCTCATGGAATTCTGGCCCATCTCATGGAATTCTGGTCCATCTAATGCAGGGGTGTCAAACTCAAATACCCAGTGGGCCAAAATGTAAAACCTGAACAAAGTCACGGGCCAACATTGAACAAATTAACCTTTTAATATGGACCCAAACAAGTTTTGCTTTAACATTGAATATGGAACAAGCATCGCTTATTACCATACAATATATAATTTAATAGTGGAGACATGCAAAATCGAATTTCAAATGAAAAAACACATCAATGGCATTCATTTATTAAATAAATAAAATTTAAATAAAAATTGTATGCCTCTTTTCTATTTGCAGCCTTCTGATTTAAATACCAAAATAAACTTTTTCCACTGGCTAATAATTTTACAAATAAAATGATAATAAATCAATCAACCATTCAAGCTCATGCCTTGTAGCAAGAAAAAGTGCATAAAGAAAACGTTAATTATTGCACACTGGTCTAATCTGATGTGCCCAAGCCAGATACCTGGCATCTCTTCTTGGATGCTAGTTCATCAATGTCTGGGCTCAAGCTCTGAGCTGAAGAAATCCTCAGTATCGAGCGAAGATGTTCATCAGTCAGACGTCTCCTATGAGTTGTTTTGGTCATCTTCATCGAGGAGAAAAGTTGCTTGCATAGATAAGTGCTGCCGAACATGGAGAGCATCTGAGCAGCTTGGGTGCGGAGCTGAGGCATTGTGTCAGGGATGAACCGTGGAAACTGTGCGGCGCCCACAGCATCATACTTTGACTTCAGCGTGTCGTTGCACTGGAGTTCAATCAGCTCCATTTGGATGTTGGTTGGTGCATTTTCCACATCAACTGCGAAGGGATTACTAAGCAGTTCAAACTTGCATTTCTGGGCATCGAAGTCGGCAAATCGCCGGCTAAACTCAGCGGCGAGAACACTGAGTTCTTTTCCCTTTTCCATCAGCTGGTCATACAGATTGGTGGCAAGATCACATGTGCGATCAGCTACTGTGATCCTGCTCAGGCTCACGTTTGAAAATGCTTGTTTTTTCTCTGGGCATACGAGGTCACAAACCTTCATCATGCACTTTTTCATGAACTCTCCCTCATTAAAGGGCCGGGCTGATTTTGCGATCTCTGCTGCCACTATATAACTAGCCCTTACAGCAGCCTCGCTTTGTGATGTGGCTTTTTTAAACATATTCTGTTGTGAAACCAAACTTCTTTTCATCTCCTCTACTTTCTGGCTCCTTTGAGTAATGTCAAGGTCCTTGTATTTGTCATGGTGTTCGTTTCATAGTGTCGTCTAATGTTGTACTCCTTACTTACAGCCACGTTGACTCCACAAACAAGACAAACAGGTTTGTCTTTTACATATGTAAACAGATATTCTGCCTCCCACTTGTCCAGAAAGCTCCTGTTTTCTGCCTTTCTTTTCGCCATTTTTGGGAAGGGTTAGCTCGCTGACAGTTGTAGCGTCTATGTTGCTATGACTACTGTCACAGAGGAGAGAGCGTTTCTGGGTCCTGTCCTGATTGGCGCGCGAAAACAGCAGAGCATTATGGGATTCGTAGTATTAGTGGTGAATGCGCTGTATAATACCGGCGGGCCAGCTCTAGTAGTAATTTGGTATTGTCTCGCGGGCCAAATATAATTACCCCGCGGGCCAAATTTGGCCCACGGGCCAGAGTTTGACACCCATGATCTAATGGAATTCTGGTCAATCTCATGGAATTCAACAACTACCTCCCTCAAACTTGCCTTCAGTGATAGGATAGCCAACATCAGTACGCAGTCAAAAGCATTCTTAATTCATAGGTAATAGGCAGTTAAACCCCCACTATGGTGGAATAGTGAAAAGACACATTGGCTGAGGTGAACATGGGTATCTAACTGGGCAGGTTTCAAATCTGACAATAAGTTGTGTTCTAACCTTGCATGTTACACAATCCTCCCTACAAAAAGATTCATCATCTGTCTGTAATTATGCAAAATACTGTCTGCATTTCATAAAGGTGAAAGGATCCACAACTGCAATGATATATTTAAAGGGTTATATATAGTTCCTGTTCATTGTATTGTGTGCCAAAACTCTATGCAATAGAATAGCCCAACAGGGAGAAGAAAGTGGAGGCCCTTACTTGTGTTGCTGGCGGCTCAGGGGAGAGGCAGCGGAGGAATCCCAGGGGACATCTGTTCCCCAGCTTCACTGACACACTTCAAGAGCTCTGCAGAACAACGCAGGACTCATTAGAATACGGTCACGTCCTTAAACACACACACGCTTGGAGATTTATTTTCAAGACAAACATCTGCAAAGGTGCTCCAACTCTCTGCAGTCTCCCTTCCTCTTTTGAAAGCCTCTCTTCTGACAACTTCAATGAGCACTCTCATGTTCAAGTAAGGCCCCAGTCTCCTCTTCCCAGTGCCCACAGCAAAGTCACTTCTCTACTCTGTTGTTTGAGAGATCAGAGACGTTATTCCAAGTAGTAGTGATAATGAAAACGAATAATAATAATAATCTGTCCAAATGATGTGTCTACTGTACTGCAGTGACCTTGTTTAAAGAATAGAGAACATAGCAGTGGCCACAGGAAGAGCATTCTAATGATTTCTTCTCATGTAAAGATTGCCATCTCCTGCATAACATCATGGGAGATGAAGGCAGTAAGTGCAAGATGACAAAACCAGCAGCTGGCAGAGGTTTCGGTATGACTAGCTAGTGTAAAATAATAAACTACTCCTCGCTGCCAGTGTCTTCAGTGTTAGCACTGCCAACATGTTCAGGAAGAACAAGTACAGGTGACTCTCCTCTGCTCTCTGACTGAACAGATACCAGGATGCCCACCCTGTCAAGGCACATTGGGTATCCTGTAAACTGGTATCCCTGACACCTCAGCGCTCTAGCCAAAAGGTGCCAGGGCTTTTGAAGTGACTGAAAAACCAATCAGAATTCCCCTAAAACACATGCTTTCATTATCCCAATCTTGTTACTAATGAATCACTTTCATGCCTTGCTGTCCCACCTCCTTCACTCTCTGGTTCAACCACAGACTTCATTTGCATCCAATTTGGGACAAAAAATGTATATTTGATGAAAATTACACTGTACAAGCAAAGTGACTGTAGATGTTGTCATTAGGTTTGTCAATGAGTATCCCTTTAAGCTCAAAACAGAAAATAATTTAAAACAAAAGTTCTGCACAAGAATGTCCTTATAGTCATGATTTAATGAACTGTTTAATGAAATACAGAAAATACTATTGAGTACAATCCAAAAAGTACAGTTGAAGTCAGAAGATTACATACACCTTAGCCAAAACTCAGTTTTCACAATTCCTGACATTTAATCCTAGTAAAAAAAATCCCTGTTTTAGGATCACCACTTTATTTTAAGAATGTGAAATGTCAGAATAATAAATGAAAATTAACGGATAAATGAAAATTAACAGAATCCCCCAAAAACATTTCCTTTGCATTTCAGCTCTGCCACAAAAGGACCAGCTGACATCATGTCAGCGATTGTCTCGTTAACACAGGTGTAAGTGTTGACAAGGACAAGGCTGGAGATGACTCTGTCATGCTGATTGAGTTTGAATAACAGACTGGAAGCTTCAAAAGGAGGGTGGTGCTTGGAATAATTGTTCTTCCTCTGTCAATCATTGTTACCTGCAAGGAAACACATGCCGTCATCATTGCTTTGCACAAAAAGGGCTTCACAGGAAAGGATATTGCTGCCAGTAAGATTGCGCCCAAATCAACCATTTATCGGATCATCAAGAACTTCAAGGAAAGTGGTTCAAATGTTGTGAAGAAGGCTTCAGGGCGCCAAAGAAAGTCCAGCAAGCGCCAGGACCGTCTCCTAAAGTTGATTCAGCTGTGGGATTGGGGCACCACCAGTACAGAGCTTTCTCAGGAATAGCAGCAGGCAGGTGTGAGTGATCTGCACGCACAGTGAGGCAAAGACTTTTGGAGGATGGCCTGGTGTCAAGAAGGGCAGCAAAGAAGCCACTTATCTCCAGAAAGAAACATCAGGGACAGACTGATATTCTGCAAAAGGTACAGGGATTGGACTGCTGTGGACTGGGGTAAAGTCATTTTCTCTGATGAATCCCCTTTACGATTGTTTGGGGCATCCGGAAAAAAGCTTGTCCGGAGAAGACAAGGTGAGCGCTACCATCAGTCCTGTGTCATGCCAACAGTAAAGCATCCTGAGACCATTCATGTGTAGGGTTGCTTCTCAGCCAAGGGAGTGGGCTCACTCACAATTTTGCCTAAGAACACAGCCTTGAATAAAGAATGGTACCAACACATCCTCCGAGAGCAACTTCTCCCAACCATCCAGGAACAGTTTGGTGACAAACAATGCCTTTTCCAGCATGATGGAGCACCTTGCCATAAAGGCAAAAGTGATAACTAAGTGGCTCGGGGAACAAAACATTGATATTTTGGGTCCATGGCCACGAAACTCCCCACACCTTAATCCCATTGAAAACTTGTGGTCAATCCTCAAGAGGCAGGTGGACAAACAAAACCCCACAAATTCGGACAAACTCCAAGCATTGATTATGCAAGAATGGGCTGCCATCAGTCAGGATGTGGCCCAGAAGTTAATTGACAGCATGTCAGGGTGGATTGCAGAGGTCTTGAAAAAGAAGGATCAACACTGCAAATATTGACTCTTTGCATCAACTTCATGTCATTTTTACACGTATGAAATGCATGTAACTATACTTCAGTATTCCATAGTAACATCTGACAAAAATATCTAAAGACACTGAAGCAGCAAACTTTGTGGAAATTAATATTTGTGTCATTCTCAAAACTTTTGGCCACGACTGTACTGAAAATAAACAAGTTTATGAAAGAGATGCTTTTTCCTTATTTTTAACATTTGCATAAACTAATAATGATTTTAGTAACCCTCCAATTCATACAACATAATATAAATGAACATACTAGTCTGTTTAATGTTAACTATTACAATATTAAACATCTGTGAGCAGCAAGTGGAGAGAAATGCTCACAAACAAGTTCGAGCCAAGACACGTATTTAATATGTTTTATTTAACCTACCTTAACCTACCCCGACCAAATCCTAACCCAGACGATGGGCCAATTGTGTGCCGCCCTATGGGACTCCCAATCCCGACTGGTTGTAATACAACCTGGAATCGAACAAGGGTCTGTAGTGACGCCTCTAGCACTGAATTGCAGTGCCTTATACCGCTGCGTCACTCAGGAGCCCACGGGTACCTTTATAGAGACACAAGCACTCTTTGAAACAACCTTTACATTTGTAGAGACACACGAGACAGAAACACCCGTTGGATCAGCCTTCACAGTGGAGAGAGAGACGAGACAGAAACACCCGTTGGATCAGCCTTCACAGTGGAGAGAGAGACGAGACAGAAACACCCGTTGGATCAGCCTTCACAGTGGAGAGAGACAAGACAGAAACACCCGTTGGATCAACCTTCACAGTGGAGAGAGACAAGACAGAAACACCCGTTGGATCAACATTCACAGTGGAGAGAGACGAGACAGAAACACCCGTTGGATCAGCCTTCACAGTGGAGAGAGACGAGACAGAAACACCCATTGGATCAGCCTTCACAGTGGAGAGAGATGAGGGGTGCCACTGGGCAGATCAGAGTGACTCAGTCAAGGCCCAATCGCTCTCTCTCCCCCGTTGAAGTGCTAGGCAGGGATGCAGTCTCACTCATCACAGTCAATAGTCTCCTCCCTCCACAGTCCCAATAACCCCCAGTTTCCCCCATCACCACCAGGCCTGCCAGACCACTCCTGCTGACCACGCAGTCACACACATCCCCACAATGACCTCACAACACGCCTCATACTTATATCATGCTGTGGCAAACATGGGCTTAATATCCATGAATATACTTAAAATACATGGGCTTAATATCCATGAATATACTTAAAATACATGGGCTTAATATCCATGAATATAGCGACTTTTAAAGGACTAGAACGATCAAGGATCTGGATCAAATACTGATTTATTCTTGTGTCAGCCATTGTGACCACACCCCTCATCAGAGACAAAGTGTGGGGTTTACTGTGAGGCACCCTAGAAGGAAGGAGAGGACAGTCTGTCTGGGCAACACTGGAACACTGCCACTGTACATGATCCCATTGGGATGGAAAAGCAGGGAGTCCCAAATGAAACCCAGTTACCTTCATAGTGCCCAAATGAAACCCAGTTACCTTCATGGTGCCCAAATGGAACCCAGTTACCTTCATAGTGCCCAAATGGAACCCAGTTACCTTCGTGGTGCCCAAATGGAACCCAGTTACCTTCATAGTGCCCAAATGGAACATAGTTACCTTCATGGTGCCCAAATGGAACCCAGTTACCTTCATGGTGCCCAAATGGAACCCAGTTACCTTCATGGTGCCCAAATGGAACCCAGTTACCTTCATGGTGCCCAAATGGAACCCTATTACCTTTAAAGTGCAATTTGGGAAGCAGAACAGAAGCTGCTGCTGCTTGTGGTCACCAGCCGTGTCGTTAACTAATAATATTAACCTTGATTCAGATGGTTAACCCACTAAGACGGTAGAAAGTGCAGTTTAAACATACAGTCTGTTACTAGTGTAGGTTTGAGATATAAATGTTACATGAAAACACAAAGAAATGTAACAGAGGAATTTAATGACTTGGGGGACTTTTGTCTTTTAAGCCCATACTTTCCAAGACATCTTTAATAGCGCAATAATACTTGTTTTTGCACACCAAAAATATATTGACATATTTTGCCATTCCTGTTCTGAGTCCCAGCATGAAGTATGGTCAATGTGAGGTAATTCCTGAACTTTCTTCTGACATGTTTGAAAACAGAGACATGACAACATGAAAGTAGAAAAGGGACACTTAACATGTTTTCTGAGGTATTTATCTGGTGTTGGTAGAAACACCAAGAAAGTAGAATGTATATGCTTTCAACCATATACAAAATGTAATGTTAGATAAGCCCTTTCCCGCACAAAAACAAATTCAAACTCTTGATTACACACACACACACACGCGCACACACACGCACACTCTGAATGTACAAAACATGAAGGACACCTGCTCTTTCCATGACAGACTGACCAGCTGAAACCAGGTGAAAACTATGATCCCTTAATGATGTCACTTAAATCCACTTCCATCAGATAGATGAAGGGGAGGAGTCAGGTTAAAGAAGGATGTCTTGAGACGTGGATTGTGTAAGTGTGCCATTCATAGGGTGTTAAGTAGTTTGTGCCAGGCGCACTGGTTTGTGTCAAGAACTGTAACGCTGCTGGGCTTTTCATGCTCAACAGTTTTCCTTGTGTATCAAGAATGATCCACCACCCAAAGGACATCCAGCCAACTTCACACAACTGTGGGAAGCATTGGAGTCAACATGGACCAGCATCCCCTGTGGAAAGCTTTCGACACCTGAGGCAGTTCTGAGGGCAGAAGGGAGCGCAAGTCAATATTAGGAAGGTGTTCCTAATGTTTTGTACACTCAGTGTATATAAAGGGACGGAAGGGAAACACCATTAGATATTTCTCAAGTAGTCCGTTCATAATGCTCTTCCACACAAATCCTTCAGCTCTCTCATTTCCCGAAGTTGCCGAAGTTCACGAAGGCATCTTGTTTGGGTTGCACTGAATGTTTGGGCTGCCCTATGCCCACCCCTGGCATACCCATAATTCCCTGATTGACAGGCATTCGCATGGCGCCCATCCCCATGGTACCCGTTGCCATGGTGGGAGGCATGCCTAGGTCCATGGCACTGGCGGGAATCATGGGGTTGGTGGAAAGTCTGATGGGTGTGGCCTGGATGTTCAGATTCCGGCCTCCAAACCTCTGAGTCAGGTTGATGGGCGGCTGGACTCCTGAAAGCAGGGGATCTGAAATGACAAATATGGTGATATTACTGTCAGTTAGACCTTCTTGCAAGGACACATAGAAATTGACATTACAAGTTGTTGTTTTTTAACCTTTATTTAACTAGGCAAGTCAATGACGGCCTCCCGGGGAACAGTGGGTTAACTGCTTGTTCAGGGGCAGAACGACAGATTTGTACCTTGTCAGCTCGGGGGTTTGAACTTGCAACCTTCCGGTTACTAGTCCAACGCTCTGACCACTAGGCTACCCTGCCTGATGGTCAACACAGAGAAATATGTGATGACAGTGAGTTAATAACAGACCTTGCTGTAACATGTTGTTAAGGCTGGGCTTGCAGGTGGTCATCTGCATACCAGGAGACAGGAAGTCCAGGCTGATGTTGACACTGGGGTCTGACCATGTGGGGGGGAGGCAGGGCTTCTGGAGCTCCATGTGCTGGGGCAATAAGTCCCCTTGCATTGGTCCAAAGTTCTACAGCAACCCAAAGAAGAGACAACACAAAAACACAGGCCAGGTTATCACAATCATCTATCCTACAAATCACACTACATGAAAATATGAAAGCCCATAGATGCTACACTACATGACCAAAAGTATGTGGACAACTGCTAGTCCAACATCTCATTCCAAAATCATGGGCATTAATATGGAGTTGGTCCCCCTCCTTTGCTGCTATAACAGCCTCCACTCTTCTGGGAATGCTTTCCACTAGACGTTGGAATGTTGCTGAGGGGACTTGCTTCCATTCAGCCACAAGAGCATTAGTGAGGACACTGATGTTAGGAGATTAGGCCTGGCTCGCAGTTGGCGTTCCAATTCAAACCCAAATGTGTTTCGATAGGGTTGAGGTCAGGGTACTGTACAGGCCAGTGAAGTTCTTCCACACCAAACTCAAAAAAACATTTCTGTATGGACCTTGCTTTGTGCAAGGGGGCATTGTCAAGCTGAAACAGGAAAGGGTCTCCCCCAAACTGTTGCCACAAAGTTGGAAGCACAGAATCGTATGCTGTAGTGTTTAGATTTTCCTTCACTGGAACTATGGGGACTAGCCGTAACTATGAAAAACAGCCCCGGAACTTTATTCCTCCTCCACCAAACTTTACAGTTGGAACTATGCATTGGGGTAGGTAGCATTCTTCTGGCATCCGCCAATCCCAGATTTGACCGTTGGACTGCCAGATGGTGAAGCGTGATTGATCACTCCAGAGAATGCGTTTCCACTGCTCCAGGCGCACTGGAGTCCAATGGCGGCGGGCTTTACACCACCAGTCGACACTTGGCATTGCGCATGTTGATCTTAGGTTTGTGTGCAGCTGCTCGGCCATAAAAACCCATTTCATGAAGCACCCGACGAACAGTTCTTGTGCTGACGTTGCTTCCAGAGGCAGTTTGGAACTCAGTAGTGTTACAACCGAGGACAGACGGTCCCGTTCTATGAGCTTGTGTGGCCTACCAATTCACGGCTGAGCCGTTGTTGCTCCTAGACATTTACAATAACAGTACTTACTGGAGGTCGACTGATAATGATTTTTCAACGCCGATACCAATACCGATTATTGGAGGACAAAAAAAGCCGATACCGATTAATCGGCCGATTTTTAAAATGGGGGGGAGGCAATGACAATTACAACAATACTGAATGAACACTTATTTTAACCTAATATAATAAATCAATAAAATCAATTTGGCCTCAAATAAATAATGAAACATGTTCAATTTGGTTTAAATAATGCAAAAACAAAGTAAAAGTGCAATATGTGCCATGTAAGAAAGCTAACGTTTAAGTTCCTTGCTCAGAACATGAGAACATATAAAAGCTGGTGGTTATTTTTATCATGAGTCTTCAATATTCCAGGTAAGAAGTTTTAGGTTGTAGTTATAGGAATTATAGGACTATTTCTCTCTATACCATTTGTATTTCATATACCTTTGACTATTGGATGTTCTTATAGGCACTTTAGTATTGCCAGTGTAACAGTTTAGCTTCCGTACCTCTGCTCGCTCCTACCTGGGCTCGAACCAGGAACACAACGACAACAGCCACCCTTGAAGCAGTGTTACCCATGCAGAGCAAGGGGAACAACTACTCCAAGTCTCAGAGCGAGTGACGTTTGAAACGCTATTAGTGCGCTAACTAGCTAGCCATATCATATCACATCGTTACACCAGCCTAATCTCGGGAGTTGATAGGCTTGAAGTCATAAACAGCAGAGCTGCTGGCAAAACGCACAAAAGTGCTGTTTGAATGAATGCTTACGAGCCTGCTGCTGCCTACCATCGCTCAGTCAGACTGCTCTATCAAATCATAGACTTAATTATAACATAACACACAGAAATACGAGCCTTAGGTCATTAATATGGTATCATTAGGTCATTAATATCATCTCGAAAAAAAGACGTTTATTATTTCAGTGAAATACGGAACCTTTCCGTATTTTATCTAACAGGTGGCATCCATCAGTCTAAATATTCCTGTTACATTGCACATCCTTCAATGTTATGTCATAATTACCTAACATTCTGGCAAATTAGTTCGCAATGAGCCAGCCTGCCCAAACTGTTGCATATACCCTGACTGCCTGCAATGAACGCAAGAGAAGTGACACAATTTCACCTGGTTAATATTGCCTGTTAACCTGGATTTCTTTTAGCTAAATGTGCAGGTTTAAAAATATATACTTCTGTGTATTGATTTTAAGAAAGGCATTGGTGTTTATGGTTAGGTACACGTTGGAGCAACGACAGTCCTTTTTCGCGAATGCGCACTGCATCATATGCAACGCAGGACACGCTAGATAAACTAGTAATATCATCAACCATGTGTAGTTATAACTAGTGATTATGATTGATTAAGTTTAATGCTAGCTAGCAACTTACCTTGGCTTCTTACTGCATTCGCGTAACAGGCGGGCTCCTCGTGAGTCAGGTGGTTAGAGCGTTGGACTAGTTAACTATAAGGTTGCAAGATTGAATCCCTGAGCTGACAAGGTAAAAATCTGTCGTTCTGTCCCTGAACAAGGCAGTTAACCCATCGTTCCTAGGCCGTCATTGAAAATAAGAATGTGTTCTTAACTGACTTTCCTAGTTAGATAAAGATTAAATAAAGGTGTAAAAAAAAAAAGTATATATATTTTTTTAAATATCGGCAAAATCGACATCCAAAATGACCGATTGTTCTGAAAACTTGAAATGGGCCCTAATTAATCGTCCATTCCGATTAAATCGGTCGACCTCTAGTACTTACAGTTGACCGGGATAGCTCTAGCAGGACAGACATTTGGCGAACTGAAAGGTGGCATCCTATGACGGTGCCACGTTGAAAATCACTGAGCTCTTCAGTGAGGCCATTCTACTGCTAATGTTAATATGTGGAGTTTGCATGGCTGTGTGCTCAATTTTATACACCTGTCAGCAACGGGTGTGGCTGAAATAGCAGAATCCACTAATGTGAAGGGGTGTTCACATACACTATATATACAAAAGTACATCCTTTATATTCACAACGTAGACCTCTTCCATGATAATGAGGCACTTCCATCTATAACAATGGTTCATGTAGTGAGGAGGAGTCCTGTGAGCCACCTGTACCTGTGATCTGGAGATGGGCAGGTTGGTGTTGGCGACACCCACACTCTGGGTACCACACATGGAGAAGGTCATGCTTTGGGAGGCGGTGAGGGAGGTGTGATTGGAGCCAATCAGGTCAAATAAGTCAGCTGAGGGTGGGGTGGGGGCCGGCGGACTGGAGAACGCATTCCAATCCCCAAACTCACCCTTCCCACTGGACCCTGACCCTAAGGAGTGAAGAGTGAAGATTTCATTATCCACAGTGTTCAGCATTTGCAAAACATTGGAGAGAAATGAACAAGGCATGAGGCATGTCCTGTTCTTCTGTAAGTGGGACTTCTTTCACCCTGTCAGGCAGCAGGTGAACAGTGGAGGTAACAGAGATCGCCCCAAGGGGAGTACCAGCACACACAGCCCAGTGGGATCACTCATCAGGACCACAGGGTACTGCACGGCACCACAGGGTACTGCACGGGACCACAGGGTACTGCACGGGACCACAGGGTACTGCACGGGGGACCAGAGGGTACTGCACGGGGGACCACATGGTACTGCACGGGGGACCAGAGGGTACTGCACGGGACCAGAGGGTACTGCACGGGACCAGAGGGTACTGCACGGGACCAGAGGGTACTGCACGGGACCAGAGGGTACTGCACGGGACCAGAGGGTACTGCACGGGGGACAACAGGGTACTGCATGGGGGACAACAGGGTACTGCACGGGGGACAACAGGGTACTGCACGGGGGACCACAGGGTACTGCAGAGGGTACTGGGAACATAACCAGGACCAGAGGGTACTGCACGGGAACATAACCAGGACCAGAGGGTACTGCACGGAAACATAACCAGGACCAGAGGGTACTGCACGGGAACATAACCAGGACCAGAGGGTACTGCACGGGAACATAACCAGGACCAGAGGGTACTGCAAACATAACCAGGACCAGAGGGTACTGCACGGGAACATAACCAGGACCAGAGGGTACTGCACGGGACCATAACCAGGACCAGAGGGTACTGCACGGGAACACAGGGTACTGCACGGGACCATAACCAGGACCAGAGGGTACTGCACGGGAACATAACCAGGACCAGAGGGTACTGCACGGAAACATAACCAGGACCAGAGGGTACTGCACGGAAACACAGGGTACTGCACGGGAACACAGGGTACTGCACGGGAACACAGGGTACTGCACGGGAACACAGGGTACTGCACGGGAACACAGGGTACTGCACGGGAACACAGGGTACTGCACGGGAACACATGTGGACACACATCCAGAGAGGACTCTGACAATAGCAGATAAACTGCCAAAAACTTGTTGCTGGGGCTCTCCACTCCATCCTTCTCTCTTTTCTCCCATCCATCCATCCATCCATCCATCCATCCATCCATCCATCACAGAGCAGAGGGTGGAGGCTGGGGGACATGAGCTGTGTGAAATGAGAGCTGACGTGTGTCTCAGCAGGTAGGGCCTCCATCTGGTCTCATCCCAGACACATCAATATTACACCACCTTCACTTCCACAGGACATCACGTGGGCTGCAACCACAAACCCCTGGGCAGGAGATGGCACGGAGAGGGACAGGAGGGGGACCGGAGAGGGACAGGAGAGGGGACTCCCCCTAAACACCTCTGTGGCATGGCTGTTCACCTCTTCAGTTTTCCCCTCACAAGCTGCTACCAGGTTTATGAAAAGGTTTTCTGTTGGAGTTATTGGGAAGTGGCCTGCCTCAGATTGAAGCTGTAATACAGACAGCAGAGTGTGTTCAGACGATGGAGAGGGACTGTGTTCAGACGATGGAGAGGGATAGTGTTCAGACGATGGAGAGGGAGTGTGTTCAGACGATGGAGAGGGATAGTGTTCAGACGATGGAGAGGGATAGTGTTCAGACGATGGAGAGGGGTAGTGTTCAGACGATGGAGAGGGACTGTGTTCAGACGATGGAGAGGGAGTGTGTTCAGACGATGGAGAGGGAGTGTGTTCAGACGATGGAGAGGGATAGTGTTCAGACGATGGAGAGGGATAGTGTTCAGACGATGGAGAGGGGTAGTGTTCAGACGATGGAGAGGGGTAGTGTTCAGACGATGGAGAGGGGTAGTGTTCAGACGATGGAGAGGGATAGTGTTCAGACGATGGAGAGGGATAGTGTTCAGACGATGGAGAGGGAGTGTGTTCAGACGATGGAGAGGGATAGTGTTCAGACGATGGAGAGGGAGTGTGTTCAGACGATGGAGAGGGAGTGTGTTCAGACGATGGAGAGGGGTAGTGTTCAGACGATGGAGAGGGGTAGTGTTCAGACGATGGAGAGGGGTAGTGTTCAGACGATGGAGAGGGAGTGTGTTCAGACGATGGAGAGGGGTAGTGTTCAGACGATGGAGAGGGGTAGTGTTCAGACGATGGAGAGGGGTAGTGTTCAGACGATGGAGAGGGAGTGTGTTCAGACGATGGAGAGGGGTAGTGTTCAGACGATGGAGAGGGAGTGTGTTCAGACGATGGAGAGGGATAGTGTTCAGACGATGGAGAGGGAGTGTGTTCAGACGATGGAGAGGGAGTGTGTTCAGACGATGGAGAGGGAGTGTGTTCAGACGATGGAGAGGGGTAGTGTTCAGACGATGGAGAGGGAGTGTGTTCAGACGATGGAGAGGGGTAGTGTTCAGACGATGGAGAGGGATAGTGTTCAGACGATGGAGAGGGATAGTGTTCAGACGATGGAGAGGGATAGTGTTCAGACGATGGAGAGGGAGTGTGTTCAGACGATGGAGAGGGAGTGTGTTCAGACGATGGAGAGGGAGTGTGTTCAGACGATGGAGAGGGATAGTGTTCAGACGATGGAGAGGGGTAGTGTTCAGACGATGGAGAGGGATAGTGTTCAGACGATGGAGAGGGGTAGTGTTCAGACGATGGAGAGGGATTGTGTTCAGACGATGGAGAGGGAGTGTGTTCAGACGATGGAGAGGGGTAGTGTTCAGACGATGGAGAGGGGTAGTGTTCAGACGATGGAGAGGGGTAGTGTTCAGACGATGGAGAGGGAGTGTGTTCAGACGATGGAGAGGGATAGTGTTCAGACGATGGAGAGGGGTAGTGTTCAGACGATGGAGAGGGAGTAGTGTTCAGACGATGGAGAGGGAGTGTGGACGATGGAGAGGGAGTGTGTTCAGACGATGGAGAGGGAGTGTGTTCAGACGATGGAGAGGGATAGTGTTCAGACGATGGAGAGGGGTAGTGTTCAGACGATGGAGAGGGAGTGTGTTCAGACGATGGAGAGGGAGTGTGTTCAGACGATGGAGAGGGAGTGTGTTCAGACGATGGAGAGGGAGTGTGTTCAGACGATGGAGAGGGATAGTGTTCAGACGATGGAGAGGGGTAGTGTTCAGACGATGTTCAGACGATGGAGAGGGGTAGTGTTCAGGATAGTGTTCAGACGATGGAGAGGGGTAGTGTTCAGACGATGGAGAGGGAGTGTGGAGGGATAGTGGGATGGAGAGGGAGTGTGTTCAGACGATGGAGAGGGGTAGTGTTCAGACGATGGAGAGGGGATAGTGTTCAGACGATGGAGAGGGGTAGTGTTCAGACGATGGAGAGGGGTAGTGTTCAGACGATGGAGAGGGGATAGTGTTCAGACGATGGACGATGGGAGGGATAGTGTTCAGACGATGGAGAGGGATAGTGTTCAGACGATGGAGAGGGATAGTGTTCAGACAATGGAGAGGGGTAGTGTTCAGACGATGGAGAGGGATAGTGTTCAGACGATGGAGAGGGATAGTGTTCAGACGATGGGGGTAGTGTTCAGACGATGGAGAGGGAGTGTGTTCAGACGATGGAGAGGGGTAGTGTTCAGACGATGGAGAGGGAGTGTGTTCAGACGATGGAGGGAGTGTGTTCAGACGATGGAGAGGGATAGTGTTCAGACGATGGAGAGGGGTAGTGTTCAGACGATGGAGGGAGTGTGTTCAGACGATGGAGAGGGAGTGTGTTCAGACGATGGAGAGGGAGTGTGTTCAGACGATGGAGAGGGAAGCACTGAGACGTACCGGCTGATGAAGGGAGACTGGCTGAGGCAGCTGGAGAGGAGAAGTCAGCAAAACCACAGATGAGGTCTGAACTTCCACCTGGATGGTGCGTACACACACACACACACACACACACACACACACACACACACACACACACACACACACACACACACACAGAGTGAGAACAGTATCAGTGGAGGAGATATATGTATACCAGTATATGGCTGAGCGTGAGAGACAGGCCCGAGCTCTTTTGGATGGAGAAGGCAACGTCACGAGGGACCGCAGCAGCTCTCTGCGTGTGAACATGCAGCATTCACTCCCTAGCAAACACTGGCTCAGTCTCAGACAGCTGGCCATGCCATGCTCTTCCTCCCTCTCCTCTACTCTACTCCCCTTCTGTACTCTTCTTCCCTCCCCTCCCGTTTTCTCCCTACGCTGCCTGGAACACTGGTCTGACATGTTAGGCTGGCTCTCCTCTCCTCTCCTCTCCTCTCCTCTCCTCTCCTCATGCTGTCTGGAACACTGGTCTGACATCTTGGCATCTTAGGCTGCCTGCTCCCTCCCCTCTTGTCTGTGGTGATTCTGGAGGAGCTACATCTCTATGGCTTTAAGCCACCTTACTTTAGAGTGCTATCACTTTATATATAGCGACCTCTTCTCAATGTGTGTAGCACTGTGGCTGACTGGCTCATTAGATGAGTGAGTGATCGGTCTCACCTGCTGGTGCAGTCTGACGGGACTCAGCGTCCACCATAAGAAGGTCTGCAAGGCCACTGCTTGAAGACTGGCTAGCAGACGTCTGAAGAGGGCACAGAGAATGAGATAAGGACACACACACAAGCTGTTCCCTTTTAATTTGAGTTGGAATAACAAATGGTGCTACACTTCTAGAAACAGTTTGAATAAGGCAAAGCTCCTCCTGTTCTCTGGTCCTGCTGCCTGCCACAGGCAGAGAGCTCCTCCTGTTCTCTGGTCCTGCTGCCATGTCATTTAGTCTAGAAACAGTTTGAATAAGGCAGCCCAGGAGCTCCTCCTGTTCTCTGGTCCTGCTGCAGCATTAGTCTAGAAACAGTTTGAATAAGGCAGCCCAGGAGCTCCTCCTGTTCTCTGGTCCTGCTGCCATGTCATTTAGTCTAGAAACAGTTTGAATAAGGCAGCCCAGGAGCTCCTCCTGTTCTCTGGTCCTGCTGCCATGTCATTTAGTCTAGAAACAGTTTGAATAAGGCAGCCCAGGAGCTCCTCCTGTTCTCTGGTCCTGCTGCCATGTCATTTAGTCTAGAAACAGTTTGAATAAGGCAGCCCAGGAGCTCCTCCTGTTCTCTGGTCCTGCTGTCATGTCATTAGACAGTCAGAAGAGATGAAACACAGCTTTCGTCTGTCCCACGGGAGATAACCATCTTGTGTTTCAGTCTCTAGAAAAACTCAGATGAAAATAGATTCTGCAGACAACTCAACAGTGTCTCTATAGGCTCCAAAAGAAGGTTCTGTTGAGTCTACACAGCCTATTGACCTACATTGACGTGCAGGACCACTAGGTCAGAGTGAGATACAGGGAGGCCAGAGTGAGATACAGGGAGGCCAGAGTGAGAAACAGGGAGGCCAGAGTGAGACACAGGGAGGTCAGGGGTCAGAGTGAGACACAGGGAGGTCAGGGGTCAGAGTGAGACACAGAGAGGTCAGAGTGAGATACAGGGAGGTCAGGTCAGAGTGAGACACAGGGAGGTCAGAGTGAGACACAGGGAGGTCAGAGTGAGACACAGGGAGGTCAGAGTGAGACACAGGGAGGTCAGAGTGAGACACAGGGAGGTCAGAGGTCAGAGTGAGACACAGGGAGGGAGGTCAGGGAGGAGGGGTGAGATACAGGGACACAGGGAGGTCAGAGTGAGACACAGGGAGGTCAGAGGTCAGAGTGAGACACAGGGAGGTCAGAGTGAGACAGGGAGGTCAGGGGTCAGAGTGAGATACAGGGAGGTCAGAGGTCAGAGTGAGACACAGGGAGGTCAGAGGTCAGAGTGAGACACAGGGAGGTCAGAGTGAGACACAGGGAGGTCAGAGTGAGACACAGGGAGGTCAGAGGTCAGAGTGAGATACAGGGAGGTCAGAGGTACCTTGCTGTTGTCTGCGTCCAGCCTGCCCCTGTCCCCTGTGTAGTGAGCAGCGGCCCCTAGGTCCACGGTCCTGGAGCGGATGACGCCACGTTTGCGTGTGGTGGTGGTCTCCGTTGCATGGCTGATCTGGATGCTTGTGGTCGTAACAGTCTCCTCCTTGTCTCTGAACTCCGACAGCTTCCCTGACCCCGACACCGGCCAGCCGTTCTGCGATACCCTGTCCTCCTCGTTGTCACTGGGGGGAGAAAGAGAACAACAACACACACATGAAAGAAATGCTCTATCATTAAATAGATGTATTGCCTTAAGCCAGCGTTTCCCAAACTCGGTCCCGGGGACCCCAGGGGGTCCACGTTTAGTTTTTTTGTGCGAGCACTACTCAGCTGATTCAGACAATCAAAGCCTGATGAGTTGATCATTTGAATAAGCTGTGAAGTTTTTGGGGCAAAAACCAAAATGTGCACCCCCTGGGGTCTCCGGGACCGTGTTTGGGAAATGTCCATCTCCGTTTTTGGCCTTTTGCACTTAAACACACTCAGGAATACCTGATTCTGTCGGGCGAGTCATCCCTCTCATTCTTGCGGAACTTGTTGATAGTGTCGTCGATGGTGCTGCCGATCTTGTCGCTGATTTCTCCCAGCTTCTCACTGAAGGGGAAGGCTCCTTTGCTCTTGTCCCGGTCGTCATCCCACTTCCCCTTGGGCTCGGTGTCAAACATTTCCCCCGCTGAGGGGGAGGAGAGGGGCAGAGAAGGGGGGAAAACAGGGTTACAGGTTTATGCTGAAAAATCAAGTGTGGTTTGATACCATTAACGTGTTTTGTAGCCATGCTGAGTGAGCCTCACTTCACTAACATAATGAGAGCCGTTGTGGGACTGCACTGCATCTATCTGGAATGCCAATTAAGATGTGCAACAGATAATTGCTTATTCTGCATTGAAAATGGATGGGCCCATTGACAACACAAGCACTGCACAGCTACAATGTGTCTGCTGAAACAGAGCGAGCATCCTCTATGTGAATGTCTCCATCGCAGTGCTATTGTGATCCTGTGCGACAAAAATAATTCCCCCCTGCCACATCATTAATTGACAAGACGGGAACTCTGGTTTGACTAATGAAGTGGGAAATCACAGCAGCAAATGAAAGATATCAGGAATCAAAGGGAGGAATCAATGGAGCATGAAAATAAAGCCTTTCAATCAGTTGTCTCCAACCGAATCCTAATGAAATGGCAAGGGACTCGCCCGACGATTAGATATCGGAGTAGCAGATCAGAAAGCAGCGAATCAAAAACAGATATGGGGAAGATATGTTCTGTTACATAGTGAGGGTGTTGAGGTTTTACTCGTACAAACATGATCAGAAATCTCACTGATGAAGATGTGAGAAGACATGATTTGCCCTGGATTGAAAATCGCTCTAATCAAAAGATCAGTGATGAGGAGGAAGAGGCCTGTGGGGAATAGAGGAAGGCATTGAGGAGCGATATTCTGGAAGCCTTCTGAGACTGCAGACAGAGACCTGCAACAAGACTCACAGAGACAGGGACTAGAGGTACATTACAGTGACAGGGACTAGAGATACAGTGACTAGATGTAAATTACAGTGACTAGAGATACAGTGACTAGATGTAAATTACAGTGACTAGAGGTAAATTACAATAACAGGGACTAGAGGTACATGACAGGGACTAGAGGTACATGACAGGGACTAGAGGTACATGACAGGGACTAGAGATTAATTTACCTCTAGTCCCTGTCATTTACCTCTAGTCCCTGTCATTTACCTCTAGTCCCTGTCATTTACCTCTAGTCCCTGTCATTTACCTCCAGTCCCTGTCATTTACCTCCAGTCCCTGTCATTTACCTCCAGTCCCTGTCATTTACCTCCAGTCCCTGTCATTTACCTCCAGTCCCTGTCATTTACCTCTAGGAAATTTCAGTAACAAGGACTAGAACAAGGACTAGAGGTACATTACAGTGACAGGGACTAGAGGTAAATGACAGGGACGAGAGGTACATGACAGGGACTAGAGGTAAATGACAGGGACTAGAGGTACATGACAGGGACTAGAGGTAAATGACAGGGACTAGAGGTACATGACAGGGACTAGAGGTACATGACAGGGACTAGAGGTACATGACAGGGACTAGAGGTACATGACAGGGACTAGAGGTAAATGACAGGGACTAGAGGTAAATGACAGGGACTAGAGGTACATGACAGGGACTAGGTACATGACAGGGACTAGAGGTACATGACAGGGACTAGAGGTAAATGACAGGGACTAGAGGTACATGACAGGGACTAGAACAAGAGGTAAATTACAGTGACAGGGACTAGAGGTACATTACAGTGACAGGGACTAGAGGTACATGACAGGGACTAGAGGTAAATGACAGGGACTAGAGGTACATGACAGGGACTAGAGAGGTAAATGACAGGGAGTCCCTGTCAGAGGTACATGACAGGGACTAGAGGTAGTCCCTGTCAATGAAATTTCAGTAACAAGGACTAGAACAAGGACTAGAGGTACATTACAGTGACAGGGACTAGAGGTAAATAAATGACAGGGACTAGAGGTAAATGACATGACAGGGTACATAGAGGTACATGACAGGGACTAGAGGTACATGACAGGGACTAGAGGTAAATGACAGGGACTAGAGGTACATGACAGGGACTAGAGGTAAATGACAGGGACTAGAGGTACATGACAGGGACTAGAGGTACATGACAGGGACTAGAGGTACATGACAGGGACTAGAGGTACATGACAGGGACTAGAGGTAAATGACAGGGACTAGAGATTAATTTACCTCTAGTCCCTGTCATTTACCTCTAGTCCCTGTCATTTACCTCTAGGAAATTTCAGTAACAAGGACTAGAACAAGGACTAGAAGTAAATTACAGTGACAGGGACTAGAGGTACATTACAGTGACAGGGACTAGAGGTACATGACAGGGACTAGAGGTAAATGACAGGGACTAGAGGTAAATGACAGGGACTAGAGGTAAATGACAGGGACTAGAGGTAAATGACAGGGACTAGAGGTAAATGACAGGGACTAGAGGTAAATGACAGGGACTAGAGGTAAATGACAGGGACGAGAGGTAAATTACAGAGACTAGAGGTAAATTACAGGGACGAGAGGTAAATGACAGTGACTAGAGGTAAATGACAGATTTGTGAGCGCATGGAAATGAGAGACCATACCACATTCTCAACAGAGCATCACAGATAATCTGCTCTCCCTCCCGTGTGGTGACACTTACAGCTGGTCTTGTTGAATCCTCCTCCTCCAGTGCTGTCTGAGGACACGCCAATATACTTGTCCTTGTTTTTCTTGGCCTTCTTCCTCTCCTCCCGGAGCCGGTCGTCATCCTGAACAAACTCCACCATCTCCTTCACCTTCTGACGCACATTGATGCCCTGGTCCTTCCCATTCTCGTCTGGGGGGAGGAACACAACACGATTGGACACTTTAATACACTGGCATTCACCAAATTAAAAAAGTGTGGAAATCATTTCACTTTTGGCTTCCCACATTACACCATGGTGGGGGTCATTTGAATGGAAAACTGACAATAGAATCAGCACCATCCATAAACCTGACCTCTCATTGGCCATAGTGACAGGGTTAAGCAGTTAAAGGGGAAGTCAACACTGAAGCAAATAAAGTGACGTTTGTTTTGGCTGAGAGAGAGAGAGCAAGAGAGCGAGAAAAAGAACAGTGCAGTGCAGTGCAGTTCCAGGCTAAAGCAGCTTTGGATGGGGGTCTGGTAGAGCTTTGAATGGGGGTCTGGTAGAGCTTTGGATGGGGGTCTGGTAGAGCTGGGGATGGGGGTCTGGTAGAGCTTTGGATGGGGGTCTGGTAGAGCTTTGGATGGGGGTCTGGTAGAGCTTTGGATTGGGGTCTGGTAGAGCTTTGGATGGGGGTCTGGTAGAGCTTTGGATGGGGGTCTGGTAGAGCTTTGGATGAGGGTCTGGTAGAGCTTTGGATGGGGGTCTGGTAGAGCTTTGGATGGGGGTCTGGTAGAGCTTTGGATGGGGGTCTGGTAGAGCTTTGGATGGGGGTCTGGTAGAGCTTTGGATGGGGGTCTGGTAGAGCTTTGGATGAGGGTCTGGTAGAGCTTTGGATGGGGGTCTGGTAGAGCTTTGGATGGGGGTCTGGTAGAGCTTTGGATGGAGGTCTGGTAGAGCTTTGGATGGGGGTCTGGTAGAGCTTTGGATGAGGGTCTGGTAGAGCTTTGGATGAGGGTCTGGTAGAGCTTTGGATGGGGGTCTGGTAGAGCTTTGGATGGGGGTCTGGTAGAGCTTTGGATTGGGGTCTGGTAGAGCTTTGGATGGGGGTCTGGTAGAGCTTTGGATGGGGGTCTGGTAGAGCTTTGGATGGGGGTCTGGTAGAGCTTTGGATGGGGGTCTGGTAGAGCTTTGGATGGGGGTCTGGTAGAGCTTTGGATTGGGGTCTGGTAGAGCTTTGGATGGGGGTCTGGTAGAGCTTTGGATGGGGGTCTGGTAGAGCTTTGGATGGGGGTCTGGTAGAGCTTTGGATGGGGGTCTGGTAGAGCTTTGGATGGGGGTCTGGTAGAGCTTTGGATGGGGGTCTGGTAGAGCTTTGGATGGAGGTCTGGTAGAGCTTTGGATGGGGGTCTGGTAGAGCTTTGGATGAGGGTCTGGTAGAGCTTTGGATGGGGGTCTGGTAGAGCTTTGGATGGGGGTCTGGTAGAGCTTTGGATGGGGGTCTGGTAGAGCTTTGGATTGGGGTCTGGTAGAGCTTTGGATGGGGGTCTGGTAGAGCTTTGGATGGGGGTCTGGTAGAGCTTTGGATGGGGGTCTGGTAGAGCTTTGGATGGGGGTCTGGTAGAGCTTTGGATGGGGGTCTGGTAGAGCTTTGGATGGGGGTCTGGTAGAGCTTTGGATGGGGGTCTGGTAGAGCTTTGGATGGGGGTCTGGTAGAGCTTTGGATGGGGGTCTGGTAGAGCTTTGGATGGGGGTCTGGTAGAGCTTTGGATGGGGGTCTGGTAGAGCTTTGGATTGGGGTCTGGTAGAGCTTTGGATGGGGGTCTGGTAGAGCTTTGGATGGGGTCTGGTAGAGCTTTGGATTGGGGTCTGGTAGAGCTTTGGATGGGGGTCTGGTAGACTGGTAGAGCTTTGGATGGGGGTCTGGTAGAGCTTTGGATTGGGGGTCTGGTAGAGCTTTGGATGGGGGTCTGGTAGAGCTTTGGATGGGGGTCTGGTAGAGCTTTGGATGAGGGTCTGGTAGAGCTTTGGATTGGGGTCTGGTAGAGCTGTGGATGGGGGTCTGGTAGAGCTTTGGATGGGGGTCTGGTAGAGCTTTGGATGGGGGTCTGGTAGAGCTTTGGATGGGGGTCTGGTAGAGCTTTGGATGGGGGTCTGGTAGAGCTTTGGATGGGGGGGTCTGGTAGAGCTTTGGATGGGGGTCTGGTAGAGCTTTGGATGGGGGTCTGGTAGAGCTTTGGATGGGGGTCTGGTAGAGCTTTGGATGAGGGTCTGGTAGAGCTTTGGATTAGGGTCTGGTAGAGCTTTGGATTAGGGTCTGGTAGAGCTTTGGATGAGGGTCTGGTAGAGCTTTGGATGGGGGTCTGATAGAGCTTTGGATGGGGGTCTGGTAGAGCTTTGGATGGGGGTCTGGTAGAGCTTGGGACCAGGCCTTTATGGACCTTCTTCAGGAGGAGGAACACAGGCACCATTTTTTCACTGCCACAACAGGCCTGTCCTGGAGACAGTATTTGTCTCAGTGAGGAATTTATGTAACAGAGCCTAGTAAGTGCTCATGCCATGCACCAAATGCTAATTCTTGAGAGCGAAGCATGAAAAAAGATGAACATAGCTCTACAGTAAATATGTTAGCCCCTTACTCAAATACTTAAGGATTACTCCTTTTTTCAATTTTCGCCTAAAATTACATACCCAAATCTAACTGCCTGTAGCTCAGGCCCTGAAGCACGGATATGCATATTCTTGGTACAATTTGAAAGGAAACACTTTGAAGTTTATGGAAATGTGAAAGGAATGTAGGAGAATATAACACAATAGATCTGGTAGAAGTTAATACAAAGAAAAAAACAACCGTTCTTTTGTGGGGTTTTTGTACCATCATCTTTGAAATGCAAGCGAACATCCATAATGTATTATTCCAGCCCAGGTACAATTTTTAGTTTGGCCACTAGATGGCATCAGTGTATGTGCAAAGTTTTAGACTGATCCAATGAACCATTGCATTTTTGTTAAAAAATGTTGTATCAAGACTGCCCAAATGTGCCCTTTGTTTATGAATAACTTTTCATGTTCAAAATTTTGCAATAGCATGGTATTCTTTCACTGTAATAGCTACTGTGCAGTGAGATTAACAAGAATTTAATCTTTCTGCCAATATCAGATATGTCTATGTACTGGAAAATGTTCTTGTTACTTACAACCTCATGCTAATCGCATTAGCCTACATTAGCTCCACCGTCCCGTGGAAGGGACACCGATCCCGAAGTTAAATGCCATTATCCTAAATTAATTTGCATGTAACACTTGAAATGGTATTGGATTACGAATAATATAAAACACAATGCTTGAAACACAGAGGCAGAGCTGTGATTTTCTCAAATCCAGAGTGACTGACAGTAGTGAGTGGATACATTTTTTTTTCTTTAACTTGTCCGCAGTGGGAATCGAACCCACAACCCTGACATTGCAAGCACCACTGATATACAAACTGTACTTCTAAAGAGAGATAATCCACATTTCTGTCTACCTATCCTAAAGGGACAGTTCAATCAATCAAATTTATTTATAAAGCTCTTTTTTACATCAGCCGATGTCACAAAGTGCTGTACAGAAACCCATCCTAAAACCCCAAACAGCAAGCAATGCAGGTGTAGAAGCACGGTGGCTAGGAAAAACTCCCTAAAAAGGCAGGAACCTAGGAAGAAACCTAGAGAGGAACCAGGCTATGAGGGGTGGCCAGTCCTCTTCTGGCTGTGCCGGGTGGAGATTATAACAGAACATGGCCAAGATGTTCAAACGTTCATAGATGACCAGCAGGGTCAGATAATAATAATCACAGTGGTTGTAGAGTGTGAAACAGGTCAGCACCTCAGGAGTAAATGTCAGTTGGCTTTTCATAGCCGGTCATTCAGTGAATGACAGCAGGTGCAGTAGAGAGAGAGTCCAAAACAGCAGGTCTGGGACAAGGTAGCACATTCAGTGAACAGGTCAGGGTTCCATAGTTGCAGGCAGAACAGTTAAAACTGGAGCGGCAGCATGACCAGGTGGACTGGGGATAGCAAGGAGTCCTGAGACATGGTCCTAGGGCTCAGGTCCTCCGAGAGAATAGAGAAAGAGAGAGAGAATTAGAGGGAGCACACTTAAATTCACTCAGGACACCGGATAAGACAGGAGAAATACTCACAGACTGACCCTAGCCTCCTGACACAAACTATTGTAGCATAAATACTGGAGGCTGAGACAGGAGGGGTCAGGAGACACTGTGGCCCTGTCCGACGATACCCCTAGACAGGGCCAAACAGGCAGGATATAACCCCACCCACTTTGCCAAAGCACAGCCCCCACACCACTAGAGGGATATCTTCAACCACCAACCTACTAACCTGAGACAAGGCCGAGTATAGCACACAGAGCTCTCCCCCACAGCACGAACCTGAGGGGGGGCTCCAACCCAGACAGGAAAATCACGTCAATGACTCAACCCATTCAAGTGACGCACCCCTCCTAGGAACGGCATGGAAGAGCACCAGTAAGCCAGTGACTCAGCCCCCGTAATAGGGTTAGAGGCAGAGAATCCCAGTGGAGAGAGGGGAACCGGCCAGGCAGAGACAGCAAGGGCGGTTCGTCGCTCCAGTGCCTTTCCGTTCACCTTCACACTCCTGGGCCGGACTACACTCAATCATATGACCCACTGAAGAGATGAGTCTTCAGTAAAGACTTAAAGGTTGAGACCGAGTCTGCGTCTCTGACATGGGTAGGCAGACCATTCCATAAAAATGGAGCTCTATAGGAGAATGCCCTGCCTCCAGCTGTTTGCTTAGAAATTCTAGGGACAGTTAGGAGGCCTGCGTCCTGTCACCGTAGCATATGTGTAGGTATGTACGGCAGGACCAAATCGGACAGATAGGTAGGAGCAAGCCAATGTAATCCTTTGTAGGTTAGCAGTAAAACCTTGAAATCAGCCCTTGCCTTGACAGGAAGCCAGTGTAGGGAGGCTAGCACTGGAGTAATATGATCACATTTTTTGGTTCTAGTAAAGATTCTAGCAGCCGTGTTTAGCACTAACTGAAGTTTATTTAGTGTTTTATCCGGGTAGCCAAAAAGTAGAGCATTGCAGTAGTCTAATCTAGAAGTGACAAAAGCATGGATTCATTTTTCTGCATCATTTTTTGGACAGAAAGTTTCTGATTTTTGCAATGTTACAAAGATGGAAAAAAGCTGTCCTTGAAATATTCTTGATATGTTCGTCAAAAGAGAGATCAGGGTCCAGAGTAATGCCGAGGTCCTTCACAGTTTTATTTGAGATGGCTGTACAACCATCAATATTGTCAGATTCAACAGAAGATCTCTTTGGCGGCAAGTTTTTAAACTTTTAAACATCCACTTCCTTACGTCTGAAACACAGGCTTCCAGGGAGGGCAATTTTGGGGATTCACCATGTTCCATCGAAAAGGTACAGCTGTGTATCGTCTGCATAGCAGTGAAAGTTAACATTATGTTTCTGAATGACATCACTACGAGGTAAATTATATAGTGAAAACAATAGTGGTCCTAAAACGGAACCTTGAGGAACACCAACATTTACAGTTGATTTGTCAGAAGACAAACCATCCACAGAAACAAACTGATTTCTTTCCGACAGATAAGATCTAAACCAGGCCAGAACTTCTCCAATTTGGGTTTCCAATCTCTCCAAAATAATGTGGCGATAGATGGTATTAAAAGCAGCCCCTCTAGGATTTTGCTGGCTAGGCCACTCCAGAACCTTGAAATGCTTCTTACGAAGCCACTCCTTCGTTGCCCGGGCGGTGTGGTTGGGATCATTGTCATGCTGAAAGACCCAGCCACGTTTCATCTTCAATGATGAAAGGAGGGTTTCACTCAAAATCTCACGATACATGGCCCCATTCATTCTTTCCTTTACCTGGATCAGTCGTCCTGGTCCCTTTGCAGAAAAACAGCCCCAAAGCATGATGTTTCCACCCCCATGCTTCACAGTAGGTATGGTGTTCTTTGGATGCAACTCAGCATTCTTTGTCCTCCAAACACGACGAGTTGAGTTTTTACCAAAAAGTTATATTTTGGTTTCATCTGACCATATGACATTCTACGGATCATCCAAATGCTCTCTAGCAAACTTCAGACGGGCCTGGACATGTACTAGCTGAAGCAGGGGGACACGTCTGGCACTGCAGGATTTGAGTCCCTGGCGGCGTAGTGTGTTACTGATGGTAGGCTTTGTTACTTTGGTCCCAGCTCTCTGCAGGTCATTCACTAGGTCCCCCCGTGTGGTTCTTGTGATCATTCTGACCCCACGGGGTGAGATCTTGCGTGGAGCCCCAGATCGAGGGAGATTATCAGTGGTCTTGTATGTCTTCCATTTCCTAATAATTGCTCCCACAAAGCTGCTTACCTATTGCAGATTCAGTCTTCCCAGCCTGGTGCAGGTCTACAATTTTGTTTCTGGTGTCCTTTGACAGCTCTTTGGTCTTGGCCATAGTGGAGTTTGGTGTGTGACTGTTTGAGGTTGTGGACAGGTGTCTTTTATACTGATAACAAGTTCAAACAGGTGCCATTAATACAGGTAACGAGTGGAGGACAGAGGAGCCTCTTAAAGAAGTTACAGATCTGTGAGAGCCAGAAATCTTGCTTGTTTGTAGGTGACCAAATACTTATTTTCCACCATAATTTGCAAATAAATTCATTAAAAATCCTGCAATGTGATTTTCTGGATTTTTTTTCTCATTTTCTCTTTCATAGTTGAAGTGTACCTATGATGAAAATTACAGGCCTCTCTCATCTTTTTAAGTGGGAGAACTTGCACAATTGGTGGCTGACTAAATACTTTTTTGCCCCACTGTACATTTTCAGAGTTTCTCACATTTCTGTGATGCCATTAGGCTCCAAAGCATGTGCTGTTGTACCACTGAAAACAGATGCAGGCTCGGCCTAGCCACACAAAACATGTACAAAAACCATCCAAGGTTTTCAACTCTGTCATAGCAAATCACAAATGCATACAGTTGGTATCCAAGGAGCCACTCAAGTTGATCATTTACATACTTTTCATTTGTGCACATTACATATGTACATATATACTAGGTTGAAAACCAGAACATGACTTGCATCTGACTGACTCTTCAGTACTCCAGCTGTGGCCATGGAAACTTCCTCACTAATGAATACTCCTGGGTGTTCCATCTGAAACCAAGAGCCTCATCTCTGAGGACATCCTGATTGGTGTAGAAGAGAGGCGTGGGGATGGTTATGGAATGAATCAATAGCCAGGCTTAGGGTTCACACTGCTCTGGGTCTTTCAGTGCTGCTTGTGTAGCACCAGTCCCAAATGATTGCTTACCAACAAAATGGTAGTTTTCTAAGGAGCGAAGGTCGTAGATGTGTTCCCTTGCGCTGGTGACAACTCGCTCCGATCCGTTCCTGATGAGATAGGCCAATAGTAGTAAGGCCTGGAGGAGAGGAGCATCTGTTAGAGGCAACATGGCACTAGGCTTCCTCACCACAGGCAACATGGCACTAGGCTTCCTACCCACAGGCAACATGGTACTAGGCTTCCTACCCACAGGCAACATGGTACTAGGCTTCCTACCCACAGGCAACATGGCACTAGGCCTCCACTCCACAGGCAACATGGCACTAGTCTTCCTCACCACAGGCAACATGGCACTAGGCTTCCACTCCACAGGCAACTAGGCTTCCACTCCACAGGCAACATGGCACTAGGCTTCCTCACCACAGGCAACATGGCACTAGGCTTCCTAACCACAGGCAACATGGCACTAGGCTTCCTCACCACAGGCAACATGATCGTATGAATGAAACATAAGCAGTGGAACAGAGACTCGACACCTTGTAAACTCTTCTCCAGTTCTTCTTATTGTCCCTCAGCATTCTGGTCCACAGCATGTTCATGACCTCAGGGAACTGCTCGTACATGAATGTGGATCTGAGAGGAACATCAGAAATATGGATGGGATTAGAGAGTACTGGTGAAGCCACAACTACTAGGCTAGTTATGCAAATGTGATAGGACTGAGCGTTGTGCTGTGGTTGTCCCTTACTTGGCGATCTCTCCCATGAGCTGTCCAGAGGGACCCCAGGGGTCATCGTTGGTGACCTCTCGCACCTTGGACTCAATATCAGAGTAGTTCATCACCACGTTAGTGCTGCAAGAAACAGGAAACATACAACACAGACTTACATCAAGAATCATATTAATAAAACACACTGAATGACACTGGTGGGTAACCAATGTGAACTATGACCTCTATCACAGATGGATATTCTGCATGAGGCATGGCTTCCTGGTATTATACTGTGTGTTTTGAGTATTAGAGTGGTGGTGATAGGATAGGTAGTGGTCTTAACAGACCTCTGATTTAGCCTAGATGTCCAGCAAGGGCCTAGGCGAACTCCTCTGACCAGATTGAGCCTGTTCTGGGAGCAGGTTGTGAGGGCTCCTGTTGCTCCTAAAGCTCAGTGTGGAATCTACAACCTAGAGTCTACACAACAATCAGCCATTTCCTGTCAGGCCCCATTTCACTCCTATCACCATCAGCAGACCTGCCAGTCACAGAGCAGACCTGCCCGTCACAGAGCAGACCTGCCCGTCACAGAGCAGACCTGCCAGTCACAGAGCAGACCTGCCAGTCACAGAGCAGACCTGCCAGTCACAGAGCAGACCTGCCAGTCACAGAGCAGACCTGCCAGTCACAGAGCAGACCTGCCAGTCACAGAGCAGACCTGCCAGTCATAGAGCAGACCTGCCAGTCACAGAGCAGACCTGCCAGTCACAGAGCAGACCTGCCAGTCACAGAGCAGACCTGCCAGTCACAGAGCAGACCTGCCAGTCACAGAGCAGACCTGCCAGTCACAGAGCAGACCTGCCAGTCACAGAGCAGACCTGCCAGTCACAGAGCAGACCTGCCAGTCATAGAGCAGACCTGCCAGTCACAGAGCAGAGTGCCAGGAAACAGCTGGGCTCTACTCAACTTTCTCCTCTCAGGAGTGGCATAGCGGGAGGCAACTACAGGATATAATGACAGTCATTAAATTGACTGATGAGTAAAAAGGGTTCTCAAGAGCTATCCTGATTTGAGAAGCAGCTTAAAACGGATTATGACAACACTAGAAAGACACCCAAAAACATTCAGGGATGAAAGATTAACCAGCTGACAACAGAACTCGAATTTGAAAGAAGGAGAAGAATGCTTTAGAGAAAACAGAGAGGAAGAAAGGCAAACAGAGGATGAAAGATTAACCAGCTGACAACAGAACTCGAATTTGAAAGAAGGAGAAGAATGCTTTAGAGAAAACAGAGAGGAAGAAAGGCTAACAGAGCCGGGGTTAATGCAGCTGATCAGTGATAAACATGAGGCAATGTTTTCAGGGACTCAGAGAGCACACCTATGGACCATTCGTTCTAACCTCCCCTGTCACAGTTCAGCTGAGACAGATAGGAGGAGGGGGGGGGGCACCTGACAGATGTAACTAATGGAAGGTTAGAGTAATGGGAGACAGAACTGCTATGCTCTGGAATAAATTAGGTACATGGTAACGTCAGCCAACATGTAGGCTGAAACAACATGGCAGATCAACTGCACAACAGTGAAAGGAATGAAAAGGCACACATAAAACTCATGGTATGCAGAAGCTAATAGCTCTGGTTTCCAGTCACATCTATTGAGATTCCCCACATGTAAAACGCAGGATTAACAAGTCACATAATAAGTTGCATGGACTATAATAGTTAGTGGTTAACATGATTTCTAAATGACTAACTCTTCTCCGTACCCACACATACAATTATCTGTGAGGTCCCTCAGTCGAGTAGTGAATTTCAAGCACATATTCACTCTTCATATTTTCAAGCATGGTGGTGGCTGTATCATGTTATTGATTTGCTTGTCATCTGCAAGGACTTTAAACATTTTTTTATTTTATTTCACCTTCATTTAACCAGGTAGGCTAATTGAGAACAAGTTCTCATTTACAACTGCGACCTGGCCCAGATGGTTCAGGTCTGCTTTCCAACAGACACTAGGAGACAAATTCACCTTTCAGCAGGACAATAACCTAAAACTCAAGGCCAAATATATGCTGGAGTTGCTTACCATGACGACATTGAATGTTCCTGAGTGGCCTAGTTACAGTTGACTTAAATCTACTTGAAAATCTGTCAACACTTGAAAACGACTGTCCAGCAATGAACAAAACAACCAACTTGACAAAGCTTGAAGAGTTTAAAAAATAACATGCAAATATTATACAATCCAGTTGTGCAAAGCTCTTAGAGACTTACCCAGAAAAACGTACAGCTGCAATCACTGCCAAAGGTAATTCCTGTATGTATTGACTCAGAGGGTTGAATACATAGTGACTTCAGAAAGCATTCATATCCCTTGACTTATTCCACATTGTTATGTTACAGACTGAATTCAATTTTTTTTCCTCCAAAACATAATGGTCATTATGGCCAAACAGTTCTATTTTTGTTTCATCAGACCAGAGGACATTTCTCCAAAAAGTACGATCTTTGTCCCCATGTGCAGTTGCAAACTGTAATCTGGCTTTTTTTAATGGCGGTTTTGGAGCAGTGGCTTCTTCCTTGCGGAGCAGCCTTTCAGGTTATTTTTAAATTTTACCTTTATTTAACCAGGCAAGTCAGTTAACAACAAATTCTTATTTTCAATGACGGCCTAGGAACAGTGGATTAACTGCCTGTTCAGGGGCAGAACGACAGTTGTACCTTGTCAGCTCGGGGGTTTGAACTTGCAACCTTCCGGTTACTAGTCCAACGATCTAACCACTAGGCTACCCTGCTGCCCCAATGACGGCATACCCCGGCAAAACCCGGACGACGCTGGGCCAATTGTGCAATTGATATCCATTTGGCAATGTCTGATTGTCTTAACTCACGAAGTACACCACTCATTGATTCTTCGCCACACACAAGTCAAAGAAAAATGTCAAACATTTAACAAAGTCAGTTTATTTGTATTTTTTTTAAACATGAATGATAGTTCAATCATTCCAACACTCCCGGCCTCGATAATCACCAAGCCTCGGTGTGAAAGAGCCAAATATCATGATCTGATGATTCCATATATACAGTGGAAACATCACAAAAAAAAAAACATTTATGTCCCGAACTCACTGGAGCAGGAACCAGGAATAGGCTAGTTGATACAATGTTACAAGTTCGCTAGCAACATCTTCAGGCCAGACCAAGGGATGATTTGATACAATGTTGCATTTCAATAGCAATAGCTCAAATCAAGACAGATTGAAAGGGGAGGCAGGCGGAGTAGAGAAATGAATGTGATTCAAGATATTTTCTACAGTTTTTATTTGTGGGCTTTAGGCCTATGTATTTTACTTAGTTGACAGTTATGCCCACTGCTGCATCTGAGTTCGGTGCTCAAACTTCTTTAGCTGCCAATGAATCACAGTGTATCAATGTGTTCATTGAATTTGAACTTTTAGATTTGTATCATTTTACTTCACATTATGATTAACCATGTGACAATGATTTTCAGAAACAAAAGAGCTATTCTTGAAATTAAATTGTTCCATGAAAATGTGCCTATAAAAATAATCATAACTGGCATGAAGATTGGTAGAAATGGTAGGATAAAAATTGTAAGCTTTACCAAACTTGAACCTCACAAGAATTCCTATGGTCTTTAAACTACTATTACAGCAATTTAAAAAAAAAATGTGAATGTGCTAGCACTTGCACACAGGGGGTCCCGTGAAAAATAATATGCCCCGCTACGGAAATCAAAGGCCTGTCCAACTGATTCATTCTGGCGCCGGGTCTCTTAACGATTGCAAGCATACCCATAACATGATGCAGCCACCACTATGCTAGAAAATATGAAGAGTGGTACTCAGTAATGTGTTGTATTGGATTTGTCCCAAACATAACACTTTGTATTCAAGACAAGAAGTGAATCGCTTTGCTACATATTTTGCAGTACTACTTTAGTGTCTTGTTGCAAACAGGATGGATGTTTTGGAATATTTTTTATTCTGTACAGGCTTCCTTTTCACTCTGTCAATTAGGTTAGTATTGTGGAGAAACTACAATGTTGTTGATCCATCCTCACTTCTCCTTTCACAGCCATTAAACTCCAACTGGAATTATGTTATTAGAAATGTACTACAAATGAAAAGCTGAAATATCTTGAGCCAATAAGTATTCAACCCCTTTGTTATAGCAAGCCTAAATAAGTTCAGGAGTAGAAATGTGCTTTGTGCAGTGACCAAAAAATATCAATTTAATCCATTTTAAATTCAGGCTGTAACACAACATTTTGAAAAAGTCAAGGGGTGTGAATACTTTCTGAAGGCCCTGTATCTAATCAAGATATATGCAGTGCATTTGGAAAGTATTCAGACACCTTCACCTTTTGTTACGGCCTTATCCTAAAATGGATGCATTTTTTACATTTAGCAATCTACACACAATACCCCATAACAAAGCGAAAAAAACAACAGTTTTTCAGAAAAGTTAGCAAATGTATTACAAATACAAAACAGAAATAACTTAATTTAACAAAAGTATTCAGACCCTTTGCTATGAGACTCGAAATTGAGCTCAGGTGCATCCTGTTTCCATTGATCATCCTTGAGATGTTTCTACAACTTTATTAGAGTCCACCTGTGGTAAACTCAATTGATTGGACATGATTTGGAAAGGCACACATACCTGTCTGTTGCTCTGACATGCACTGTCAACTGTGGGACCTGATATAGACAGGTGTGAGCTCAATTTCAAGTCTCATAGCAAAGGGTCTGAATACTTACGTAAATGAGTTATTTCTGTTTTTTTTATTTGTAATAAATGTGCAACCATTTCTAAAAACCTGTTTTAGCTTTGTCATTATGTATGTAGATTGATGAGGAAATGTTTTTATTTAATACAGTTTAGAAGAAGGCTGTAACGTAACAAAATATGGAAAAGGGGAAGGGGTCTGAATACTTTCCCAATTTATTTATTTTGAAGTATTACCATTTTTCTTCCACTTCGACAAGAGTATTATGTGTAGATCGTTGGGGAAAAAAATGAAATTTTAGTAATAAAAAAATAAAAATGTAAAATCACCAGGAATTCAGTACAAAAACGTGTTAATTTGGGAAATCTGTTTTCACACACACAAGTTGTGAAATTATTGTATTTGAAAATAACATCTTTGTGGTCAATTTGCAGTGTACAAATTATAAATACTTTCCGACCCCCCCCCCCCCCGACCACCCACTCCGACAAAAATCGACCCGAGGCTGAATCTAGTTACCTACCCCTGCTCTAGACTATCCCTTCCCCTGCAGCTGCCAGCACTTTTACTAATCATCCCTAATGTCATTTTGACAGAAAACTCAGACACTTCCTCCACTCTCACTAAATCCCAGACCCACCCGCACAGGGAGAGAGCAGGTTGACAGGAGAGCCAGGCAGGCAGCTCTGGAAGCCATTACCGCAGTGGGCCATGGATGATGTAGTGAGAGAACAGAAAAAGGTGGTGAGGTCTGAAAGCTTGAACACCTGTTCTCACTGGGAAGGAAACGCAGCTCCTTCTACTACTTAAGTCTATAAAATGTATCAGATTAGTTCACTTTCAGTCCACTGCCAATTTCTTCCACATGTTGTTGATGACAAAAAACAATGTGATCCAACTCTATGGCTCTATAGAGTGTTAACGAGAGGGAGGGAGACTGAATTCCTGACCCTAATATTGACCTAGCCAGGAAATCGAACACACAAATCTACATGGAAAAGCAAATGTACAATCCCCCCCCCCCCCCCCCCCCCCCCCTATTGAGCCTATTCACACTCAGTCTATTTGCATATATTTGTTTGCACACCGTAGCCTAACGGCTGGAGTAGTTCGTTTTTAGCCAGAATGCAGTGTACCAGATCTAAAGAATCCACCCCAAAAAACACACAAAAAAACAGGACAGAGATAGTCTAGAGTAGTGGAGGTGACCCTGTGTGACCACTGGTCTGATTAGTCCACAGATGGCTGCTGGGTTTAGCCTGAGCATCATCACAGACAGGTGGTCAGATCCTTAGGAGGTCAAGGGTCAAGTGCTCAGTGACAGAGGGCCAGATGGAAGGACAATGGAACAGAGCTGGGGAAATAAGACAGGACCAGAGACTGATGAATGAGCCAATGATATCAAATCTGAGGAAAACAGCCAACTGATCACACATAGCCTACACAAAGATCAACAAATGGCAACAACTCAAACAGGTTTGTTCCAAACAGGATACTTCTTTAATTCTATGAAGCATGTGTGTTTCATGGTGGATAGATTAACATAAAACAGAGAAAGAAACTATACATTCAGTGCTGATCTGGGATAACTATAGTTTTAACTACGCTTTGGGGAAAGTAACTATTTCCGGGGGAATAGTTACTTTGGAGGAGACTACAACTATTTGAATATAAAAATGGCAACTTTAAAAAATATATTTGAATACAGATCTCAGGAAGTGACTACTTTTCTGAAACTATTAGATTGGCTGCCTTCAACTAGGCCTAATGGAGGGCTGTATCTGGAACTGCATGTTGAAGACAGAAATAGAATGAATAGAACACACAATCTCCTATAGTATTCCAATCTGACGGTCACATTTGATCTACACAATACATTTCTCTGAACATGTAAACGTCCATTCTCCTGAATGCCTATTGGCCCAGGTATACATAATCAAATCAAACCAAATTGACCCATTTTATGTTGTAAAGATAAGTATAAGTTGTGATGATCGACTACTGTATGACTCTTTCAACATTCCACTGAAAAAGTTGAAAGCTGCAATACATTTTTTAGAAGACCTGAAAATACTGCAGAGTAAAATCAAAGCTATTTGCAAACAGCAAGTTGGAAGCTTAGCAAAAACAACTTTGATTCCCTTTGTCCATCTGAGGGTAACTGCTCTTATTTCAAAACACACACACACACACACAATCTCTAAATGGTGTAGTGTAATAAAACTAGTTACTTTAGGAGCAACGTTTTATTAGCATCTTGTCACATAATACTTTGTTAATTGTATTTGAATTGCATAGCAATAAGATAAGTTTTTTTTTTTAAAACTACTCTACACAAGAGGAATAGCGACCGTTCCTTATTCCACTTATGTGGAATAAAGAATGTGGAATAGCTCCATTATTATTATAAAGCCATTTGCAAAGTTCTATGTAACAAAAGGGGTAACACTACACATTAAAGGTTACATTTGTAAAGGGTTTATAAAGAGGCTATAATTACATTAAATGTTATTTGATCATTTGTAAATGCCTTATAAAGCATTAATAAACAGTTATATCCCATTGGTCTACATAGTGAAATAACTGGTCAGTGTTTGTCAAAATAGTGAGCCAAAATTTACCTCCAGTTTTTAACAATTTATAAATGCACTTAAATGCTTAAGATGAAGCCTTATGTATCATCATGCATCCATATTTTCAATAGTTGCACTATTGAACAAATAGTTATCCTCTCACTTTTGCGTGTGATGAAACACTGATGCCCTGGCGAAATGTACATACAGGTTATTAATCAATCATCATTACGCCTTCCCAGATGATATCAACACACACATTTCACTTCTCTGTGATAGTCCCAAATATGGTAACAGTAATACCAGTGGAGGTGGTATCCTTTCACAACGTTAAATGTTTTGGACTTCATACCCCATATTCATTGACTGAATATGTTTAACGAAAGTGTTGACTCTTCTCTTATGTATTGATGAGTACCCAATACTATAAGTATGTCTACGCTCTGAGTGAACTCTCAAATCATCTATAAATGATTTACCCATATGTATAAATGGTAAAAGTATATCTTATTTTAGTGACAGACCTACATGTACATATTCCCTCGACACCAGTGCCCCCGCACATCGACTCTGTACCGGTACCCCCGTATATAGCCCCTGTATATAGCCCCGCTATTGTTATTTACTGCTGCTCTTTAATTATTTGTTATTCTTATCTCTTGCTTATTTTTTATTAGGCATTTTCTTAAACTCATTGTTGGTTAAGGGCCTGTAAGTAAGCATTTCACTGTAAGGTCTACACCGGTTGTATTCGGTGCATGTGACAAATAACTAAATAATTATTTGATACCTATAAACATTTATAAATTCAAAAACACCTTATTTTAAAAAGTGACAGACCTATAACCATTTATAATTGAGTTAAACATTGAACTGCTAAAAAAATAAATACTTTAAAAACAAAAGTGAAATACAAGATACTTAATTGCCACGCGTCCAAGGTCGGTGGTGTGTATACGGTACAGCATGGGGTAGCTCCTACATGACTAATATACACATATACCCCAGCCTCACAAAACTGAAAAAGCAGCTGTTGTTTAACCTTGTACTTTTTCAGTTGTCTTATAAAGCACAGTCTCTGCTGGGCCTTCTTGATGATGTGGTTGGAGTTGATGTCCCATTTCAGTGAGCCACTGATGTAAGTACCGAGGAATTTGAATGAATCTGTCAGGGTTATTGGTTGGTCAGTGATTATGAGGGGGGCCTTGCGGTTCTTTCTTCTCCTGTATTGCCATCTCTGTGGTTTTTGAGGAGTTGAGCACGAGGTCGTTGTCCTTACACAACATCACCGCCCGAGCAACTTCACAGTGGTACTGTGTTTCATTTGCTAGCTAAGACAAAATGAAAGGGGTAGAATAGTTATCACAATTGTAGTTAATACACTAGCTAGTTTGTTAGCTAGCTAGTAAATTAAGTCTTAAAATTGGAACCACTTATGTTAGTTTGTTGACAAAGGATGCTGGCTAGTTTACCAGCAACCCATCTAGAGAGAGACTGTACCAGAGTTCAAAGGTAAGATAACTAGCTAGCTAGCATTCTAATCCCAAAAAGCTAAACAAATTGCAAGAAAGCTAACATCAACATAAGAGTTAACTAGCTAGCAGGCAGCTAATGTTTGCTAGCTAGCTAAGCTAACTAGCTAGCAAACGTGATCTAGTTAGCCATATCATGCCAAATATTATCCTGTGTTAAATCGTATAGCAAAATGTCTATATTCAAAAATATATTTGAGGTTTTACCTAATACTAGCTAGCTAACGTTTCTTAGCTCGTGAGGTAGGACAGATGTGGTAGAAAACGTTAGCTAGCTGAGCAGAGAACTAAATCATACAGCAGAATTTCTATATTCAAAAGTGAAACAAATTGCATAGAGAATCTCTCTCCTCTGTCAACATTTTTTATCTTGTGAACGTTTCTTTCGCGCAATCTCTTTGTCTGGCCTTTGCACACTTCCCATAGCCAGGTCCATCATGATTCTTCTCAACTCAATGTCACATGTCATTGTCTACTCTTCATTCTGTTCCAGGTCGTCTTTATTTCAAGCGCGTTTCACAGATCCGCAGATCTTACAAAGTCGGGAATTTTCAGAAACCAGTGAACCACACCAATAATATAGCTTGAGATGAAGCCATCATTCCTGGAATAAAAAAAGTGTACCAACGCATCATCATGGGTTTCAAATGTGGGGCAAGATGCATGGAACTCATGGGAGTTGACCATTGGTCTGAAAACCAATCATTTCTGTTCCTGGGACAGAGCAACTATGCACCACACCCAGAAGTGAGAAAATAACTATTGTTTAACTGTGCAACCATTGAAAATGCAGTTGTATGATGATACAAACGGGTTCAATATTACACAATTTGTTATAGCCAATTTAGTAATGTTTTACAATGCATTTACAAATGCTTAAATAACCGTAATAATGTAATTACAAACCCTTTATAAATCCTTTACAAATGGAAGCCTATTGTAAAGTGTTACCGAAGTGGTTGTAAAGTGTTGCTGTATTACCTTGTGTCTCACTCATGAAAATATATGTGTCTACTCTAATGTTGAGGTGATTCCATGAGTCTCTTCTCACCTCCCGCGTACTCCCTCGCCTCCTTTTTAAAAAAGGTCAAAGATAATTGAGGAGAGATGGCGAAGAGAGTGAATGTGGATGGAAATGCGCCAACTTTATTTGTCAAATTACGTTTACAGGGGTGGACGGACCCCACGCATTTTTTGTTGTTGTTGTTGTAAAGTGACCAAAACTAATTAGGGCTCACCCCATTTAGTCAACCCTTTTGTTCGATTTTTTTTTGAGCAGTAGCAAAACAAACAAAAAATGTAATAAAAATAAAAAGTATATATATATATATGTTTTATGGCGTCTTGATTGACGCCCGTCTTCGTGGACTAATCCCGTAATTTCTGTTAATGCATTCAATATATTATGTATTTTACTGTTGTCATTGTATGAGTGGACGCGTTGTTTGCAGAGTGCACAACCTAGGCTACACTTGTGAGAAACAAGTTTCGGGTTTATTTCATTCCATTTATGAGTTGTTAATTTATTCATTGTGTTTTGTTTGTAGCGCTCCTGTCAATGTTGAGTAAGGATTCGCACCTGATTACGCATAGAAGTAGTCCTAGGCCACATGGCCTGCGCGCAAATGTAGACTTATAAATGTGCCAATTTGGGGATCTCATAGTATGTCTGATTGTCGTAACAATGAGCTGTGGAGCTTCTCAAAGTAATTTTCTCTTCACCTCAAACAGGAAGCAAAAAAAGTATTTTTTTTTCATATCCATTAAGAATGACAATAGTTCCTTAATGTAGCCTATTTAAAAAAAACATTTCCAGCCCCCCCCCCCCCTTTCCATAACCACGGAGTAAATGGGGGAAAATGGCCATGCTCTGATGCTGTGAAAACGTCATAAAATAGGCCTAACTTCGTATCCCTTGCGCAAATACCCTGCAGCTGTGTCTGTCAGGAGCTCACTGGCTCAGGAAACTCAGGAGGGTGCAGAATATTTGATTAAATGTTGCAAGGTTGTTAGCACCAGCTTCATGCTGGACCAAGTTGTTGGGTGATACAATGTTTCAAAGTTGCAGAGAGGTCATGTGTAGCCAATGCGATTTCTTTTTAATAAGATATTTTCTACCTGCAGGCTGCTATGTTTTTATTTGTAGGTTTTAAGTAGGCTATTTTTACCTAGTTGGCAATGGAAATAGAGGTTCATTTTAGATTTGTATGATTGCCAATGCGATTTCTTTTTAATAAGATATTTTCTACCTGCAGGCTGCTATGTTTTTATTTGTAGGTTTTAAGTAGGCTATTTTTACCTAGTTGGCAATGGAAATAGAGGTTCATTTTAGATTTGTATGATTGCCAATGCGATTTCTTTTTAATAAGATATTTTCTACCTGCAGGCTGCTATGTTTTTATTTGTAGGTTTTAAGTAGGCTATTTTTACCTAGTTGGCAATGGAAATAGAGGTTCATTTTAGATTTGTATGATTTCCATTGAGATATAAATTTGTATTAATCACATGACAATGATTTTGAGATAGGACTATTATAAAATAAATTAAACTGTTCTACGTAAATGTACATATGAACATAACTGGCATGCAGATCGGCAAGAAATGGCAAGATAAATTGGCACTCCAAATGGAACACCCCTGATGTAATCTATTACCGGTAACTTCAGGAGCGTAATGGCAGAATCTGCAAAGGCCACCAGCAGTGCTATAGAAGGGGGTTCGGGAACAGCTTGATCAGAAGACAAAAATCCTATCTTGATCTCTGACTCCCTCGAGTCATTTGTGCACCTTAAATTATTTAAATCACAGTGTGCTTAAAGCATCAGACAAGCTCAGTAACCTACATATAGTTGATTTTATTAAAACACATAGGGTGTGTCTATATACGGAAAAATACACGTTTAAAAATTTCAACCAGTCGATTGGTCGAAAGAACAGATAACTTTTTTTTTTTTTGTCAGGGACAGCCTGAAACAAATTCAGTTAGTTGAGCATGACATGTTATATATATATATATATAAAACAATAATTAATTTTCTTATTTATTTAACTAGGCAAGTCAGTTAAGTAGCATTGTTTTTAAACATGTGTATGTTTTTCTCCTCTGACAAACAAAAGATGATTCAAAGGGGTTGTGGCAGATTTCTAAACTCTTCCATGTAGAACACGAGTAACCTTGTTGAAAGGTGGCTATCGAGGAGGGGATGAGACTTCCATTTGTCTACTAATGAAATGACACACCCCTCGACCACATCAGTTTCCGGGTCATGGAGGAGAGAGGACGATCTTTTGGCCAAACGAGAATCTCCTCATTTTTAAATTTAAACTAGGCAAGTCAGTTAAGAACAAATTCTTATTTATAATGACAGCCTACCCTGGCCAAACCCGGATTAGGCTGGTCCAATTGTGCGCCACCCTATGGCACTCCTAATCACAGCCAGATGTGATGCAGCCTGGATTCGAACCATACCTCCCTTCCAACTCTCCCAAACAGAGACCAGGCTTCCCTCCCATGTATTTAACTATAGGCTACAGGCTATATTAAAATTCATATCTACGCCCCCCCCCCCAAACCATGTACCATGAACAATTCGACTGTTGTAGTTTTTGGTTCTTCATCAAATATTTGGCAGCCATCAAATAAATATTTTTGGGTTTCAAATAACTTCCATATATTCAAATACCTTCAAATATTATTTGGTTTTCTGAAAGGAATTAAAGATACTTTCAAATATTTGTTTTTCAATATGAGACCAGTATTTGAATATCAAAGAAAAGTTGTATTTTTTTGCTGAAACTTTACACTGGGTATACAAAACTTTAAGAACAACTGCTCTTTCCATGACAGACTGACCAGGTGAATGGTATAGTCTCTTATTAATGTCACTTTTTCAATCCACTTCAAATCAGTGTAGTAGATGAAGGGGAGGAGACAGTTTAAAGAAGGATTTTTAAGCCTTGAGACATTTATTGTGTATGTGTGCCATTCAGAAGGTGAATAGGTATCAATCAATCCCTATACCAGTCTGCTGTTCCCACATGCTTCAAGAGGGCCACCATTGTTCCTGTTCCCAAGAAAGCTAAGGTAACTGAGCTAAACGACTACCGCCCCGTAGCACTCACATCCGTCATCATGAAGTGCTTTGAGAGACTAGTCAAGGACCATATCACCTCCACCCTACCTGACACCCTAGACCCACTCCAATTTGCTTACCGCCCAAATAGGTCCACAGACAATGCAATCTCAACCACACTGCACACTGCCCTAACCCATCTGGACAAGAGGAATACCTATGTGAGAATGCTGTTCATCGACTACAGCTCGGCATTCAACACCATAGTACCCTCCAAGCTCGTCATCAAGCTCGAGACCCTGGGTCTCGACCCCGCCCTGTGCAACTGGGTACTGGACTTCCTGACGGACCGCCCCCAGGTGGTGAGGGTAGGCAACAACATCTCCTCCCCGCTGATCCTCAACACTGGGGCCCCACAAGGGTGCGTTCTGAGCCCTCTCCTGTACTCCCTGTTCACCCACGACTGCGTGGCCACGCACGCCTCCAACTCAATCCAAGTTTGCGGACGACACAACAGTGGTAGGCTTGATTACCAACAACGACGAGACGGCCTACAGGGAGGAGGTGAGAGCCCTCGGAGTGTGGTGTCATGAAAATAACCTCACACTCAACGTCAACAAAACTAAGGAGATGATTGTGGACTTCAGGAAACAGCAGAGGGAACACCCCCCTATCCACATCGATGGAACAGTAGTGGAGAGGGTAGCAAGTTTTAAGTTCCTCGGCATACACATCACAGACAAACTGAATTGGTCCACTCACACAGACAGCATCGTGAACAAGGCGCAGCAGCGCCTCTTCAACCTCAGGAGGCTGAAGAAATTTGGCTTGTCACCAAAAGCACTCACAAACTTCTACAGATGCACAATCGAGAGCATCCTGGCGGGCTGTATCACCGCCTGGTATGGCAACTGCACCGCCCTCAACCGTAAGGCTCTCCAGAGGGTAGTGAGGTCTGCACAACGCATCACCGGGGGCAAACTACCTGCCCTCCAGGACACCTACACTACCCGATGTCACAGGAAGGCCATAAAGATCATCAAGGACATCAACCACCCGAGCCACTGCCTGTTCACCACGCTATCATCCAGAAGGCGAGGTCAGTACAGGTGCATCAAAGCTGGGACCGAGAGACTGATAGAAGCTGTTTATCTCAAGGCCATCAGACTGTTAAACAGCCACCACTAACACTGAGTGGCTGCTGCCAACACACTGACACAACTCCAGCCACTTTAATAATGGGAATTGATGGGAAATGATGTAAATATATCACTAGCCACTTTAAACAATGCTACCTTATATAATGTTACTTACCCTACATTATTCATCTCATATGCATACGTATATACTGTACTCTATATCATCGACTGTATCCTTATGTAATACATGTATCACTAGCCACTTTAAACTATGCCACTTTGTTTACATACTCATCTCATTTGTACATACTGTACTCGATACCATCTACTGTATCTTGCCTATGCTGCTCTGTACCATCACTCATTCATATATCCTTATGTACATATTCTTTATCCCCTTACACTGTGTACAAGACAGTAGTTTTGGAATTGTTAGTTAGATTACTTGTTATTACTGCATTGTCGGAACTAGAAGCACAAGCATTTCGCTACACTCGCATTAACATCTGCTAACCATGTGTATGTGACAAATAAAAAATTTGATTTGATTTGAGGTAGGACTAAGTATTCAAGTGTCTTTGAACAGGCTATGGTAGTAGGTGCCAGGTGCACCGGTTTGTGTCAAGAACTGCAACGTTGTAGGGCTTTTCATGCTCAAAAAAATTCCCGTGTGTATCAAGAATGGTCCACCACCCAAAGAAAATCCAGCCAACTTAACAACTTTGGGAAGCATTGGAGTCAACATGGGCCAGCATCCCTGTGGAACACTTGAAACCTTGTAGAGTCCATGCCCTGACGAATTGAGGCTGTTCTGAGGGCAAAAGGGGGTGTGCAACTCAATATTAGGAAGGTGTTCCTAACGTTTGGTATACTCAGTGTGTGTGTGTATATGTAAACTCAGCAAAAAAGAAACGTCCTTTCACTGTCAACTGCGTTTATTTTCAGCAAATGTAACGTGTAAATATTTGTATGAATATAACAAGATTCAACAACAGACATAAACTGAACAAGTTCCACAGACATGTGACTAACAGAAACGGAATAATGTGTCCCTGAACAGGGGGGGGGTCAAAATCAAATGCAACAGTCAGTATCTGGTGTGGCCACCAGCTGCATTAAGTACTGCAGTGCATCTCCTCCTCATGGACTGCACCAGATTTGCCAGTTCTTGCTGTGAGATGTTACCCCACTCTTCCACCAAAGCACCTGCAAGTTCCCTGACATTTCTGGGGGAATGGCTTTAGCCCTCACCCTCCGATTAAACAGGTCCCAGACGTGCTCAATGGGATTGAGATCCGGGCTCTTCGCTGGCCATGGCAGAACACTGACATTCCTGTCTTGCAGGAAATCACGCACAGAAACTAGCAGTATGGCTGGTGGCATTGTCATGCTGGAGGGTCATGTCAGGATGAGCCTGCAGGAAGGGTACCACATGAGGGAGGAGGATGTCTTCCCTGCAACGCATAGCATTGAGATTGCCTGCAATGACAACATGCTCAGTCTGATGATGGCGTGACTCACTGCCCCAGACCATGACGGACCCTCCACCTCCAAATCAATCCCGCTCCAGAGTACAGGCCTCGGTGTAACGCTCATTCTTTCGACGATAAACGCAAATCCAACCATCACCCCTGGTGAGACAAAACCGCTACTCATCAGTGAAGAGCACTTTTTGCCAGTCCTGTCTGGTCCAGCGAAGGTGGGTTTGTGCCCAAATGCGACGTTGTTGCCGGTGATGTCTGGGGAGGACCTGCCTTACAATAGGCGTACAAGCCCTCGGTCCAGCCTCTCTCAGCCTATTGAGGACAGTCTGAGCACTGATGGAGGCCTGCGTTCCTGGTGTAACTCGGACAGCTGTCCCGCAGGTGTGATGTTAAGATGTACTGATCCTGTGCAGGTGTTGTTTCACATGGTCTGCCACTGAGAGGATGATCAGCTGTCCGTCCTGTCTCCCTGTAGCTGTCTTTAGGCGTCTCACAGTACGGACATTGCAATTTATTTCCCTGGTCACATCTGCACTCCTCATGCCTCCTTGCAGCATGCCAAAGGCATGTTCACACAGATGAGCAGGGACCCTGGGCATCTTTCTTTTTGTGTTTTTCAGAGTCAGTAGAAAGGCCTCTTTAGTGTCCTAAGTTTTCATAACTGTGACCTTAATTGCCTAACATCTGTAAGCTGTTAATGTCTTATTGACCGTTCCACAAGTGCATGTTCATTATTTGTTTATGGTTAATTGAACAAGCGTGGAAACAGTGTTTAAACCCTTTACAATGAAGATCTGTGAAGTTATTAGGATTTTTACGAATTATCTTTTGAAGATCGGTCCTGAAAAAGGGACATTTCTTTTTTTGCTGAGATATATATTTTTTAAGTTCATATTTTCAAATGACCTACAAAATAGAACTACACTGAACAAAAATATAAAAACGCACCATGCAACAATTTCAAAGATTTTACTGAGTTATAGTTCATGTAAGAAAAATCTGTAAATTTGAATAAATTCATTAGGCCCTAATCTATGGATTTCACCGGACTGGGAATACAGATATGCATCTGTTGGTCGCAGATACCTTTAACAAGAAGGTAGGGGCGTGGATCAAAAAACCAGTCAGTATCTGGTGTGACCACCATTTGCCTCATGCGGCGCTACATATCTCCTTTGCATAGTTGATCAGGCTGTTGCTTGTGGAATGTTCTCCCACTCCTCTCGGGCTGTGAAGTTCCTGGATATTGGCTGGAACTGGAACATGCTGATGTACACGGCGATCCCATACGTTCTCAATGGGTGACATCTCTGGTGAGTATGTAGAACTGGGACAGCATCGGTGATGTCGTACCCACAGCAACTATTAAAACATTCCCAAACCAGAAACTTTGGATTGATGGCAGCATTCACGCGAAACTGAAAGCGCGAACCACTGCTTTTAAATCAGGGCAAGGTGACCAGAAACATGACCAAATACAAACAGTGTAGCTATTCTCTCCGCAAGGCAATCAAACAAGCTTAGCGTCAGTATAGAGACAAAGTACAGTCGCAATTCAACGGCTCAGACACAAGAGGTATGTGGCAGGGTCTACAGTCAATCACGGATTACAAAAATAAATCCTGGTCCGCGACGGTGCTGGTTGTCTTGCTCCCAGACAGACTCGCTTTGAGGACAATACAGTGCCACTGACACGGCCCGCTACCAAAACCTGAGGACTCGCGTTCACTGCAGCCAACGTGAGTAAAACATTTAAACGCGTTACCCTCGCAAGGTTGCAGGCCCAGACGGCGTCCTCAGAGCATGCGCAGACCAGCTGGCTGGTGTGTTTACAGTCATATTCAATCAATTCTTATCCCAGTCTGCTGTTCCCACATGCTTCAAGCGGGCCACCATTGTTCCTGTTCCCAAGAAAGCTAAGATAACTGAGCTAAACGACAACCGCCCCGTAGCACTCCCTTCCGTCATCATGAAGTGCTTTGAGAGACTAGTCAAGGACCATATCACCTCCACCCTACCTGATACCCTAGACCCACTCCAATTTGCTTACCGCCCCAATAGGTCCACAGATGACGCAATTGCACCCACACTGCCCTAAACCATCTGGACAAGAGGAATACCTATGTGAGAATGCTGTTCATCAACTACAGCTCAGCATTTAACACCATAGTACCCTCCAAACTCGTCATCAAGCTCGAGACCCTGGGTCGATCACCGGGGGCAAACTACCTGCCCTCCAGGACACCTACACCACCCGATGTCACAGGAAGGCCAAGAAGATCATCAAGGAAAACAACCTTCCAAGCCATTGCCTGTTCACCCCACTATCATCCAGAAGGCGAGGTCAGTACAGGTGCATCAAAGCAGGGACCGAGAGACTGAAAAACAGCTCCTATCTCAAGGCCATCAGACTGAGTGGCTGCTGCCAACATACTGACTCAACTCCAGCCACTTTAATAATGGAAAAATTGATGAAAAATGTATCACTAGCCACTTTAAACAATGCCACTTCATATAATGTTTACATACCCTACATTACTCATCTCATATGTATATACTGCACCCAATACCATCTACTGCATCTTGCCTATGCCGTTCTGTACCATCACTCATTCATATATTTTGATGTCCATATTCTTCATTCCTTTACACTTGTGTGTATAAGGTAGTTGTTGTGAAATTGTTAGGTTAGATTACTCATTGGTTATTAATGCATTGTCGGAACTAGAAGTACAAGCATTTCGCTACACTCGCATTAACATCTGCTAACCATGTGTATGTGACAAATACAATTTGATTTGATTTAGCTTAAAGTAATTGTGTTCAGATCCTTGCGACATGGGGTCGTGTATTATCATGTGGAAACATGAGGTGATGGCGGTGGATGAATGGCACGGCAATGGGCCTCAGGATCTCGTCACGTTATCTCTGTGCATTCAAATTACCATTGATATAACGCAAATTGTGTTTGTTGTCCGTAGCTTATGCCTGCCCATACCATAACCCCACCATGGGACACTCTGTTCACAACGTTGACATCAGCAAACCACTCACCCACACGACGCCATACACGCTGTCTGCCATCTGCCTGGTACAGTTGAAACTAGGATTTATCCGTGAAGAGCAAACGCCTCCAGCACGCCAGTGGCCATTGAAGGTGAGCTTTTGCCTAGTGAAGTTGATTACAACGCCAAACTGCAGTCAGGTCAAGACGATGGTGAGGACAACAAGCACGCAGATGTGCTTCCCAAAGACGGTTTCTGACAGTGGCAAGGAGTTATTGTCCCCAGCACAAGGTGCACCTGTGTAATGATCTTGATATGCCACACCTGTCAAATTGATGGATTATCTTGGCAAAGGAGAACTGCTCACTAACAGGAATGTAAACAAATTTGTCCACAAAATTTGAGAGAAATAAGCTTTTTGTGCGTACAGAACATTTCTGGGTTCTTTTTTTTCAGCTCATGAAACCAACACTGTCCATGTTGCGTTTATATTTTTAGTCCGTGTATTTTTTGCCCAGGTGTGCAGCAGTATGACTGACAGAGACAGCAAGATGAGATCTCCACAGCAAAGCTGTTCCAAGATTTTAAGGAAAATCTCAGTCCACTGAATAATGAATGACAGCTGTGTATAAAAACAGATGGCTTGAACGGCAAGTGAACCGGCGATGTGCTTACATGTCAAGCAGACTAGGAAACACACGCACACAGAACGGCCCGCTATGTTAAGAAATATTCCACTGGGGATGAGACAAAAGATGAGCTGTGGGTCTGAATGAAAGGTACAGGCAGACAGAACCCAGACTTCCCTTCCAACTGTCTCAAACAGAGACAGAGCCCAGGCTTCCCTTCCCTTCCAACTGTCTCAAACAGAGACAGAGCCCAGGCTTCCCTTCCCTTCCAACGATCTCAAACAGAGACAGAGCCCAGGCTTGCCTTCCAACTCTCAAACAGAGACAGAGACCAGGCTTTTCTTCCAACTGTCTGCATCCTGGGCCTCTTTGTTGTGCAGGTCCGCCGCAGCAGCGTTACTCCTGCACTACTGAGGATGAGCCTGCTTACCTACACATGCAGCCTGCTGAAAAGCCAAAGCACATGAAACAGTCTTTCACTCTCCCTCCTACTACACAAAAAGAAAAACACCACCTCCTGCTTCTGAGGAACAGTGGTTCTAGGCGTCAGTTTTCAGATGGAGATAGTGGTGATGAAGGGGGCACAGGGGACAACAGCAGCGAGGGAGGAGGGGCAGGGGGCTCACTGGTGCATATTGGAAGTAGGAGGCCCTGGTCTGACGAGGACGTTCGCAGGGAGAAGAGGCCCTGGTCTGACGAGGACGTTCGCAGGGAGAAGAGGCCCTGGTCTGACGAGGACGTTCGCAGGGAGAAGAGGCCCTGGTCTGACGAGGACGTTCGCAGGGAGAAGAGGCCCTGGAGGACACAGCTGGCAGCCGGGCTGATGTAGGAGCTACTCCTGAAGCTACTCACACAGAAGACATGTTACATTTAAGTAATTTAGCAGACACTCTTATCCAGAGCGACTTATAGTATTGAGTGCATATATACTGGTCCCCTGTGTGAATTAAACTCACAACCCTGGCATTGCCAGCGCCATGCTCTACCAACTAAGACAGACGGGACAAGAAGAGAGAAGAAATCTATACCAGTGGTGCTGATTACTCTGCAGTGTGCTGGGAGGATATAGAATACCGTACTGCTGGAAGTCATGCCTACTAGGAAGAGCATTTACTGAGAACATGGATTTGCAGGTTGGCTGAATGACTAGCTGAAGTTCTGCTCATTACTGTAATCTAAAGGCAGAATTAGCATTTCCCAGACGTGTGACTCAGACATTCAAGCCGTAATAAGCCGTGGTTCATAGTAAAGCTGTAAGCCTAGACAGTGAGGCCAGCTAAGGGCAAGCTAAAGAACTTATGCTACCATATCCTAATAAAAGGAAGTAAACTTGGACGAAGGATTTCCTTTCTAACAAGGAGCCAAATTAACAAGGTGAGGAAGTTGTTTTATATTTGTCTTCACAAGAGTTTGAGAAGAGGGTCCAGTCTTCAGATCTTATCTGAGTGAGAGTTGTCAAAACGTCCCTCTTCTTTCATGTCTTCAGGACCAGGTTTCCTCTGCTCCATTCAACAGATCATATCTTTCCACATAATAGTGCAATGTTTGACATTTGTATTCACCACAGTGTGACGCCATCTGAGCTCTTCAAAACAATGCCATTGATTCAGCCATGATATCGATCTCACTGCATTGGCTGATGGGACTTGCAGTCCATTAACTGGCTAAGAACGTCCAAAGACTCAAACACTTACACAGGACATGAAGACTGCCTTTAGAGTGGCTATCGTTAGTCACTACAATGTAATGATATCATACTGAGAAAAAGCTTCCACTGAACTCATGCCGATACCACTTTACATTTGGAGTGGGACTTGAATCAAAGAAATCATTCAAAGAAAGTCATGATTTGGCTCTCAATTCTTAACTTCTCTCCTGTGTAATAACTGACATGGGAACAGACCTAATAGGCTACAAGTAGATGACAAAACTCAAAACAAGCAATAGGAATACTACCAAAGCCCCTCCCATCCAGCAATAGGAGTACTACCAAAGCCCCTCCCATCCAGCAATAGGAGTACTACCAAAGCCCCTCCCATCCAGCAATAGGAATACTACCAAAGCCCCTCCCATCCAGCAATAGGAGTACTACCAAAGCCCCTCCCATCCAGCAATAGGAGTACTACCAAAGCCCCTCCAATCCAGCAATAGGAATACTACCAAAGCCCCTCCCATCCAGCAATAGGAGTACTACCAAAGCCCCTCCCATCCAGCAATAGGAGTACTACCAAAGCCCCTCCCATCCAGCAATAGGAGTACTACCAAAGCCCCTCCCATCCAGCAATAGGAGTACTACCAAAGCCCCTCCCATCCAGCAATAGGAGTACTACCAAAGCCCCTCCAATCCAGCAATAGGAATACTACCAAAGCCCCTCCCATCCAGCAATAGGAGTACTACCAAAGCCCCTCCCATCCAGCAATAAGAGTACTACCAAAGCCCCTCCCATCCAGCAATAGGAGTACTACCAAAGCCCCTCCCATCCAGCAATAGGAGTACTACCAAAGCCCCTCCCATCCAGCAATAGGGGTACTACCAAAGCCCCTCCCATCCAGCAATAGGGGTACTACCACAAGCACACAAACACAGAGGTCGACGGCACCGCATCTCAGTGCAAGAAGCATCACTACAGTCCCTGGTTTGACCGGGGTAGGCTGTCATTGTAAATAATAATTTGCCAAGTTAAATCAAGTTTACACACACACACACAAAAAAGTTACTTTGTTGGCATTTACATATGTCCCCATTACCAGTAAAACATAATCAAAACCTATTTCTTTCACTTACTTGCTGTGCTGTTTCATTGTTTCATTCTCAACCAGGATTGTATCATGCAGTGAAGTTTCAGCTGTCTGTCCGTGGTCTCTATTCCTCGGTGAGCACTGTCACTGTGTCTGTCTGTCCGTGGCCTCTCTTCCTTGGTGAGCACTTTCACTGTGCCCATTTCCATCTTGTCCAGCTGTGTCTAACATTTCACGTAAACCCGGTTTCTTGTCTGCATCGAAGTAGCTGTACCAATCATCGAGCATGGTGGCGACACAGTAAAGAGGCTCAGAGAGAATGTCTGTTAAAGAAGTAGCGGTCCTTGTACCTAGCATCGAGCATGGTGGCGACACAGTAAAGAGGCTCAGAAAGAATGCCACCGAATTGCTTGTTCACAGCCTAAAGTACTTTTGTAAGTTTTAACCCCACAGTCTGTGTGGGAAGTTTTGTTGAGCAGGTGTTTCAATGCCATGACAGCGGGTCTCACGTCTGCTGTAGACACAGGTGGGCTTATTTCTCCAGTCAGTTGTTTGAATGGAGCGTTCATGTTTCCTTGTTTCAAACATATTCTCAAATGCCATTGAAATGGCAGCAGCGGTATGAGAACTTTCCTCAGTACAAAATCCTCGTTGACCCACTGTGCTGTCAGACTCATAATGCTCATGAGGCTGACGTCGCTGGTCTAAATGTCAGTCGTGAAGCTCATGGATATGAGTTTCAACAATACAGTTTAACTCCGGTAGGGCAACATCTGAAAAATAGTGTGTACCGGGGCTCGACCAGTCGGCGAAAGCCAACATCATCCCCGAAAGAGGACGGTTGATTGTTAAGGGCAACGAATTCTATTATCTTGGCGTTAATGGATTTCGCCGAAGTTGTCTCGCTGAAATGTTCTTACTCTTTCAAATGACTGATCGACTTGAACTTGTTTAGTTGTTGGAAGTGTAGCGCTTAGTTTTTGTCTGCTTTTGTTCTGTGTAGCTCTGTATTTTTCGTTGCGTCATCTACCTACATTATATAGGTATGCACATCATCTACCTACATTATATAGGTATGCACATCATCTACCTACATTATATAGGCATGCACGTCATCTACCTACATTATATAGGCATGCACGTCATCTACCTACGCTATATAGGTATGCACGTCATCTACCTACATTATACAGGTATGCACGTCAGCTTTGACATCCATTTTGCACATCGGCTTTAAACTAGACATCGGGCCGACGCTGGCATTTTTAGCTAATGTCGGCCGATTCCGATATGCTCACCGATATATTGTGTATCCCTAAATATTACCAATCTCAAAGCCCCTCCCATCCAGCAAGGCTCCTTAACAGCTTCTACCCCCAAGCCATAAAACTGCTAAACAATTCATCAAGTGGCCACCGGACTATTTACATTGACACCCCCTCCATTTGTTTTGTACACTGCTACTACTTGCTGTTTATTATCTATGTATGGTCACTTCACCCCTACCTACATGTACAAATTACCTCAACTAACCTGTACCCAAGCACACTGACTCAGTACCGGTGCCCCCTGTATATAGCCTCGTTATTGTTATTTTATTGTGTTACTTTTTACTTTATTTGGTAAATATTTTCTTAACTTTTCTTAAACTGCACTGTTGGTTAAGGGCTTGTCAGTAAGCATTTCACAGTGAGGTCTACACTGTTGGTTAAGGGCTTGTAAGTAAGCATTTCACAGTGAGGTCTACACTTGTATTCGGCGCATGTGACAAATAAAGTTTGCTTTGACTAGATGACCAATCTCAAAGCCCCTCCCATCCAGCTATGATCTTGAGTCCAAGACAGCTAGTATTCATCAGCCACAGAACAATCCATGATGACCATGGGTTCTCCTCCTCACTTATGGGAGGGGCAGTATACCCAAACATAAATCTAGCCTAAATGCATATTCTGCCAGACGTGAAAAAACACCAGTTCTCACCAAAAATACCATTCAACTGGCTAACCCACTAAAGCAATGTCCCTCCCAAACAACTGTTGGCAGTGACACAATCCACAAGGTGTGGCGGTACATAGCCTGTTCTCTAAAAGCTCAGGGTCTGCAGGGAGCTCTCTGGGCCCAGGGTGGCAGGAGAAGGCCTTCTCGCCAGCTGTATCAATAACAGGCCCTATTCAGCTGAAATCAAGCATGCCTAACAGGTGGCACCGGCTCAGGCAGCATCAGTTACTGCAACCTGACTGCAAGCTCTGTCCATGAATCAGGCACTGGGCTGGAACCTTTTTCTGCCATTGCTTGCAAATCGGGAAAACTATTAGACTTGTGTGTCACACACAGAGTCTTTCACTCGTTATCATAACGGTCTTTATATAAATGGTTGTAATAAGAAATTTGCAATTTTCCAATACTGATGCATGAATAACTAAATGTTGCCAGGGTATGGAAACGTCAAAACCTTCTAGCTATCAATTTAAATAATGTATCTTATGCACATGATGTAGTGAACAATTCCATACACATTCACATACAGATCCTTTGCAATACACCAACTTAGCTAGCTAAGAGATATGTCATGCTGCATTAGTCGTGGATCAGGTCCACTTTCATTCCAGGCGTTTAATGAGAGGCACGAGCCTGGTACGACCAATATTCGGCAGACAGGCGCTGCGGAAACGTTTTCCGTCTAACGGGCACCAGGAACAGACAAATGCTAGTTGATTGCTTAGATAGCTAACTAACGTTACATTGTGGTCGTGTAAAAACGTTTCAACCAGAAAACAATAAAAATGGTCATGAAGTTCAACTTCTATAGTGAGTATTGTAATGAACATAATGAAACGAAAAAGTGCAAATGACAGGTTTGTTGAAGGTCTTGACAGACATTGTGGCTAGCTTAGTGGTGTTAGCTAACGTTAGCTAGCTAGTGAGCTAACAATGATAAATTAAGTTAGACAGTTTTGTAGCTAACTAACGTTAGCTGTGAGTTAACGAGGGCGTCGTATTGTTATTGAACGATACGAGGTCATTATTGGGTAAGACATAGTCTAGCTAACGAGCTAGTTTATAGTTAAGGTTAATAATACTTTCCTCCAAAATAATGCTATTATGGAATAAATGGGTGTTACTTTGCATTATTTGAGTCTGTATGTTTATAATGGACAGTAGGATATCAAAAAAGATCATATAGGAATATATATATCGTTACATTTTGTACACAAGGCTGAAAACGGCGTGACGTCACGAGATCAGTGTTTCCCTGGTCTGTTGTCAAATGTAAACTAGCCAGTTAACGGGCCTTGCAACACAATGACAAGCGGACGAAAACAGCAGGAATACTCACGCTTTATCCACCATTTCCCTGACTTTCCACATGTTTAGCATGTAGACGCTCTATCAGTGGCTCGCCGCCTCAATAATGCGTCGTCCAGTCCCGTTTCCAACCACAGATGGACTTGCGTCACCGACAACAGAATTCCGAGTCCCTTCCGCCAGCCAGCTCTGTGGGCAAGTTACTACGGGAGACCTCTAAACGTCAGTGTATTTCACCCGGACAGGTTGTGCTTGGGATTGTTTTGTTTTTTTTGCCTAAAAGGGTCAAGGAAAGCAGCATTTCACCTACTTCATTATGCCTGTACTCAGAACCAATCTGCATACGAACATAGGAGAGGTATCTTTATGTTCCTACTTCCTAGACCTGTGCCAGCCCAATCATTATTTAGTAAAATACACAAGTATGAGATTTGATGTTGTAACTGTGAATTGAATAGTTACAACTTTTCGCTGTTTGGCCGCATAGCTGTCTCTGCTTCTTTTTGTATGCATATGTTAATTGTTATATTTTACAGTTTTGTGTAGATTTTGCCCCTTGTGGTAATGCAACAAAGTAAAATCTACCTGGAAACGGGCAGTGTGCAGCGTTTTCCTTTTTATTTTCCACTAGTTTCAAGTTTGCTTTTTTTCTGTTCAGGCCACAAACTGTTCAGGCAAACAATTGACACCTTTCTCTTGTTGAAATTGAATTTATGGGACTGCACCTTATTTCAGAGTCTTGAGAGGACTCTTTCTTCCATGATCAGAATGATTGTATATTTGTAAGTGGAAAAATAGCTCAAAGAAACTAGTAAGGGCAGCTGTACGAACACAAGGAGAGGGTGACCTGTGACCTTTTATTTAAACAGTTTGGTCTTTACGGCTTCATTGATGGTTTCAGGTAACATATTTTAGATTATTTAAAGTCAATGACAAATCGCAAGGATTCCATGCTGGTTTGGTTTGAAAGAGGCTAATGATTGCAGGTGGGGGCATTTAAAGGGGTAGCCTCTTTTAGGTGGACATGGTTGATTACATTGAGAGGGTTATATTAATCCCACCCGTGCAGGCGTGTTTTGCACGGGCGGGCGTGCCTTCCGTGCAGGCGTGCTTTCCCGGGACGTATTTAAGCACATGTAGTAATTACTAGGATTCTGTGTTTTCCCTTGTAAAATGGATTGCTTTTCTAACATTTATTTAATGGAAAGAGATGTATGTTTCTGGACGATGCACCATGCTGCCTTGTTGACAAAATTACAGAGTGTCCCCTCCCCGCTTTCCCCCAGATGACGCAATGGGCCATCGACCAGTGCCCCGTAGCTTAGCATAATCGAATCCGCCCATTAAATTAAGTGTGTGGCGACCAATAATTAAGTAGGAAGTGGGAGGAGTTTTGTACAGCAAGGCATGCTGAAAATATGTCAAAGACCACTTTGTCTGTACAGTCTAAGAAAGAAACGTTTGTAACTTGCAAAGACGTTTAAAAATAGCCCCCAAAAAATCAACTCATCATTATGCTTAAACATAAACATTATAGCTCCTTGTTATATGAGCCACGTTACAATTCCCATGCAGTGTGTAGGGTGTTTGCCTATAACGCCAGCGGCCCGGGTTCGCTTCCCTGCCTCACTGTTTGTTACATTGGTGTTAAAAGTGGGATGGCGGCCGTGAGTGACTGCGGTAGGTCGACGCATAAGGACGTGTCTTCCCGTTCGGAGGGGGCAGTGTAGCGATCTTTGCTAAATGACCCACGTTACAATTCCTACTAAGTGGGGTACACCCTATTGGTGCGATGCGTAGGGTGTTTGCCTTTCATGCCAGTGAACCCAGGTTTGCTTCCCTGCTCCACCATTCGCTACATCATTATTATATAAAATGACTATATTGACTGATCTATAGGACCTCAACCTCCTTGGATCTTGAAGGCTCATGTATCTCCGTGTCAATGGCAAATGATTCAAGAAGATACCTCATTGTGGAGGACAAGTGAAAAGGTAATGGGATTTTCTGGTGCAGGCAGCCATCTACATGAGTACACATTCAGCTTGAAGAGTGCTGTCCTCAACAACGGTGGTGACAGCCAACAACAACGTCATTGCTCTTACTCCATATCCAGTCTGGCAGAGGAGTGAGGCCTGATCTGATGCACATACCTAAGCACAGTTCGCACGTTGTCATCCTGAATCCATCATGGCTGTCTCCATGACGGACAGGAGACAGCTGTGCAGGACGTCCCAGTGTCGGCTCCGATCCTCAGGCCATTTCTCAGGATACCGTCTGCTCCTGACATGATCAGGGGACCCTGCTCCTTCTAAGCATAGACAGGAAATAAGTGAGAGGGGAAAATGACAACGTTCTGAATACAGATGGGGGGAAAAAAGTGACAATTTTAATTCAAACAAAGCATGACATGAGACAGCACTCACTGTCCCTATCTGTACTGTGCCCTTTGAGAGCTCACAACCCATCAACTGAACGGCCAATGAAGAAGCAGCCCACAGACTGTCAGGCCTGCAGAAGAAATAAGAACATTCAAAAACAATTTCATCATTTTGACACGGAGGAGTGGCAGAGATTGAGAGGGCCTTCTTTAACGAAGTAGTTTCTGGCCTCTTAATAAAGTATTCAGGAGTGTTGAGGTCACAGGGACAGGCTATAAGTAGTAAACAATGTCTTTTAGATGCACTATGTCAGTGGGCTGCCAAGAGGAGTGCTGAGTTCTGTCAACGCCATCAGGCATGAATCGACCACTTCACTCTCCTGACTGTCACACCCCCACGCCTTCCTTCACTATACCTCAGGTTTCACTATTTCTCCTCAAGACCTCATATTGCTGGTTTGGGTGGATTTTATACAAGGAAGTGGAATGTTGAACATATTAATAAATGTATATTCAATTGTATCCTCTTTCATTCATATACTGTGCCAGTCAAAAGTTTGGACACACCTACTCATTCCAGGGTTTTAGAACACCTACTCATTCCAGGGTTTTAGAACACCTACTCATTCCAGGGTTTTAGAACACCTACTCATTCCAGGGTTTTAGAACACCTACTCATTCCAGGGTTTTAGAACACCTACTCATTCAGGGTTTTAGAACACCTACTCATTCCAGGGTTTTAGAACACCTACTCATTCCAGGGTTTTAGAACACCTACTCATTCCAGGGTTTTAGAACACCTACTCATTCCAGGGTTTTAGAACACCTACTCATTCCAGGGTTTTAGAACACCTACTCATTCCAGGGTTTTAGAACACCTACTCATTCCAGGGTTTTAGAACACCTAGTCATTCCAGGGTTTTAGAACACCTACTCATTCCAGGGTTTTAGAACACCTACTCATTCCAGGGTTTTAGAACACCTACTCATTCCAGGGTTTTAGAACACCTACTCATTCCAGGGTTCTAGAACACCTACTCATTCCAGGGTTTTAGAACACCTACTCATTCCAGGGTTTTAGAACACCTACTCATTCAGGGTATTTCTTTATTTTGACTATTTACTACATTGTGGAATAATAGTGAAGACATCAAAACTATGAAATAACACATATGGAATCATGTAGTAACCAAAAAAGTGTTAAACAAATCAAAATATATTTGAGATTCTTCAAAGTAGCCACCCTTTGCCTTGATGACAGCTTTGCACACTCTTGGCAGTCTCTCAATCAGCTTCATGAGGTAGTCACCTGGAATACACCTGGAATACATTTCAATTAACAAGTGTGCCTTGTTAAAAGTTAATTTGTGGAATTTCTTTCCTTCTTAATGTGTTCGAGCCAATCAGTTGTATTGTGATACAGAAGATAGCCCTATTTGGTAAAAGACCAAGTCCATATTATGGCAAGAACAGCTCAAATAAGCAAAGAGAAACAACAGTCCATCATTACTATTAGACAGGGCTATCCAACCCTCTTCCTGGAGATCTACCATCCTGTGGGTTTCCAGTCCAACCCTAATTTAACACACCTGATTATACTAATTAGCTTAACTAGCTGAGTCAGATATGCTAAATTAGGGATGGACTGAAAACCTACAGGACAGTAGATCTCCAGGAAGAGGTTTGGGCAGCCCTGCTATAGGACATGAAGGTCAGTGAGTAAAATGTCAAGAACTTTGAAAGTTTCTTGAAGTGCAGTCGCAAAAACCATCAAGCTCTATGATGAAACTGGCTCTCACAGGGACCGCCACAGGAAAGGAAGACCCAGAGTTACCTCTGCTGCAGAGGATAAGTTCATTAGAGTTACCAGCCTCAGATTGCAGCCCAAATAAATGCTTCAGAGTTCAAGTTACAGACACATCAACTGTTCAGAGGGGACTGCGTGAATCAGGCCTTCATAGTCAAATTGCTGCAAAGAATACTACTAAATGACACCAATAAGAAGAGACTGGTGGAGAAGTGTGGGGGTGCTTTGCTGGTGACACTGTCAGGGATTTATTTAGAATTCAAGGCATACTTAACCAGCATGGCTACCACAGCATTCTGCAGCGAATACGCCATCCCATCTGGTTTGCGCTTAGTGGGACTATCATTTGCTTTTCAACAGGACAATGACCGAAAACACCTCCAGGCTGTGTAAGGGCTATTTGACCAACAAGGAGAGTGACGAAATGCTTCATCAGATGGCCTTGAATCCACAATCACCCAACCTCAACACAACTGAGATGGTTTGGGATGAGTTGGACCGCAGATTGCAGGAAAAGCAGCCAGCAAGTGCTCAGAAAATATGGGAACTCCTTCAAGACTGTCGGAAAAGCATTCCAGGTGAAGCTGGTTGAGAGAATGCCAAGAGATTGCGACGCTGTCGTCAAGGTAAAGGATGGCTAAAATGTATTTTTATTTGTTTAACACTTTTTTGGGGTACTTTATGATTCCATATGTGTTTTGATGTCTTCACTATGTATGTAGAAAATAGTGAGAATAAAGAAAAACCCTTGACTGAGTAGGTGTGGCCAAACTTTTGACTGGTGCTGTACCTGCACTGTAACTGCAAGCTGTTGGCTAGAGTGCATGTCCCAATACCAAAGTGGGCACATTCGCTATACCTATGGAACATTTTTTGGGGGGGACAAAACCATCTACGCCTAGAGTTGAAAATGGGATGGAAACTTGTATTTTTTTTATTAGGTACATGGGAATTTAACCTCCAATTTTTTTTATTTTTTTATGTATTTATGCCCAGTCTTTTATCTGCAAGAAGTCAATTTGATGGAAACAACTTTGATGGGAAAATGGTCCAGGGTTTCCCTTAGCTGGTAATTGCCAGGCATTTGGCCAATATTTTTTTTTTTCAATGCCGATTTTTAATTTAAATATTTTTTTTAAATACAATTATTGCAGGCCAAATTGTCCAGGAGAAACTGTTTATCATAGCCTACACCCCAAATTTGCCATTCAGCATCCTTCTCTCAAGCCTTGCAAGTAACAGAGGAGCCTTGGCCTAGGCTACTGTTTATTGCTACAATGTAGGTAAACAAAAGTTAGAGGGAAAAAGTATATGCCTATAATGAACAGCCTATATTGAATATATGTTTTAATATTGTAGTGGACTAAGATGAGAAGAATACAGGTAACTGCAACTCCCTATTCAGGCAGGATGCAATTTTAAAACTTACATTTATAATTTGTTTTATCATTATTGTATATCATTGTTATTATTGTAAGCCTATTTAATAATATGCCAAACCTGTTTTGTTGAATTCTGAGACATTTTTACATTTGCTAAATTAAATTCGATCTGTCTTAATTGTGTGCTCCATTTTTAAATAAAGATCGGTTTATAAGTAGGTCTGTTGTAAAAAATAAATAACATTAGCCTATTTCTGTCATTTGTTGGGTACGGTAATTATTTGCCTTTGTTGGTAATTGCAGCCTGTTGGAAACATTTGTGAAGGTTTAAACCAGTTTGCAAGTATTTTGTTTCAAGTCTTTTTTCTTTGGCCATATTAAGTTCCAACTAATGCTGTGTTTGCCGCAATATACACTGAACACAATTATAAACGCAACATGTAAACTGTTGGTTTCATAAACTGAAATAAAAGATCCCCAAAATGTTCCATATGGACAAACATTTCTCTAATTTTGTATACAAATTAGTTTACATTCTTGTTAGGGAGCATTTCTCCATTGCCAAGATAATCCATCCACCTGACAGTTGTGGCATATCAAGAAGCTGATTAAACCGTATGACCATTACGCAGATGCACCTTGAGCTGGGGACAAAAGTCCACTCTAAAATGTGCAGGGTTGTCAAACAACACAATGCCACAGATTTGAGGGAGGGAGTGTGCAATTGGAATGCTAAAGTTAATTTCTCTACCATAAGCCGCCTTCAGCGTTGTTTTAGAGAATTTGGGAGTATGTCCTTCCAGCCTCGCAACATGCATATTGTTTTTATGATTTTTAAATATTCACATGAAATTCTGTCACCAATTGGATGGAAACCTATAGACACCCTAAAGATTCTGGAAAGTGCGCTGGTCCAGTGTCACTGATTATGCTTGCACATCATGGTTCACATGCACACACAAACATCTAAAGAATACGCTTCAGACTAGTATTCAGACTAATATCTAGGTTTGATTAGAGCTTTGATCGCTATGGAAATTAAAGTCTGATGCTACCTGAGTCTGATGAGCCCTACATTAAAGACATTTTATGAGCCCTACATTAAAGACATTTTATGATCCCTACATTTAAAGATATTTTACGAGCCCTACATTTAAAGATATTTTACGAGCCCTACATTTAAAGATATTTTATGAGCCCTACATTAAAGGCATTTTATGAGCCCTACATTAAAGACATTTTATGAGCCCTACATTAAAGACATTTTATGATCCCTACATGAAATACATTTTATAAGCCCTACATTAAAGACATTTTACGAGCCCTACATTTAAAGATATTTTATGAGCCCTACATTAAAGACATTTTATGAGCCATGCTTTTAAAGATATTTTATAAGCCCTACATTAAAGGCATTTTATGAGCCCTACATTAGACATTTGACGAGCCCTACATTTAAAGACATTTAATGAGCTCTACATTTAAAGACACTTGATGAACCCTACATTTAAAAATATTTTATGAGCCATGCATTTAAAGATATTTTATGAGCCCTACATTAAAGATATTTTATGAGCCATGCATTTAAAGATATTTTATAAGCCCTACATTAAAGGCATTTTATGAGCCCTACATTAAAGGCATTTTACGAGCCCTACATTTAAAGATATTTTATGAGCCCTACATTAAAGACATTTGACGAGCCCTACATTTAAAGACATTTGATGAGCTCTACATTTAAAGACATTTGATGAGCCATGCATTTAAAGATATTTTATGAGCCCTACATTAAAGATATTTTATGAGCCATGCATTTAAAGATATTTTATAAGCCCTACATTAAAGATATTTTATGAGCCCTACATTAAAGATATTTTATGAGCCCTACATTAAAGATATTTTATGAGCCCTACATTAAAGATATTTTATGAGCCCTACATTAAAGATGTGAACAGTTCTTGCGAACAGTTATTGTGCCGACGTTGCTCCCAGAGGCAATTTGGAACTCGGTAGTGAGTGTTGCAACCGGGGACAGACGTGTTTGTCTATAGAGATTGCAATGTTTGGCTATGGAGATTGCATGGCTGTGTGCTCGATTTTATACACCTGTCAGCAACGGGTGTGGCTGAAATAGCGGAATCCACTCATTTGAAGAGAGGTCCACATACATTTGTATCTCTCGGAAGCAAGATGGAGATGTGTAAATTAGATGTGCATTCAGTCCTTATATTACTGTATCATATGCTGCAGCAAATGTAGATACCACAATGTAAATACACCTCTGACTTTATTGGGCGGTCACATTTACTTTTTGAAAATGATTTGTGTGTGTATATATATATATATATATATATGTGTGTGTATGTATGTGTGTGTTTTTTTTTTACTGACAGAAAATCAATCAATTAATCCAAACTGTGCAGAGGCAATTTAATAAATGGAAATTCACCAAAAGTTGAATAACATTCAGAGATTGTCAAGCCAAGCATTCGATACTGGGTAAGCCTATAAGGCAGGAAGGGGTGTGTTTTCTGTTTGTGGAGATTGACATAGTCTATTTGTTGTGGTGTTGAAAACACAAACCATATCGGTATGCTTTGCTTATTGGTTGTGTGGTGCATCGGCACAGAAACCTATTGGTGGAAAATTTGTTGCATATATTTTCTATAACGTTAAATCAGACTTCCCCCGAGCTGACCATTGTCTGCAGACGGCTCTAATCGGACAGTAACGAAACAGGCAATGAGAGTGATTCTGTCCGTGGTGGTTGGAGAACCCTCAACCTTCTGGCCCCTAGCTCTGCATCGACTGTGACACAACAGCTGAAGTGGCAAAGTCGATATCCATGAATATAAAGACAGGGTCGCTACAGTTATTGTTATTTGTGATAATTAACCATATTTAGAGTTAATTCTATGAGAGGGAAGGGTGTTCAATTTATTTTACAGTACAAGGGGGAGTGTCGTGAAAATATTTTGTTTACGTTGGTGAGGGGGGTGCATTTTATTATGACACCTTAATTAAGTTGGACCAGACCCCCCCCCCCCCCCCCCCCCCCTCCCCCCTCCCCTCCCTCCCACAGTACATGTTGATCGGTACCTTATGAATTCAGAACTTCAGGTCCACAAAAGTGTGTATGAGGGTAGGAGCTACGGAGTAGGTGTGCAAGCGATTCTGAGTCGGTAAACTACCAATACTCATTGTGCCAATTACTGATGATCACACAATTGCATTTTAATTGTATTTCCACATACTTGTATGAACAGTCGATTGGTCAATATTTTCCAACAGTTCACCCTGATCACTACACAATCCTTCATTGTAAATTTAATATTCTGTCTTTCCAATAGGTGGCACTGTGTCTCCAGATAAACCGTGATGGATGGAAACAGGAGAACGGATACATCTCTAAGTGGGGACTTCTTTTAACAGTCACTACTATAATCATAATATATATTTATAGCTTTTATTTTGAGCATATGTAACATTTTATGATATAATAGTGATAATAATAATTGTAATAAATAACCAATTATTAACTAAAGTTTTGAGTGTAAATATTAAGGAATTTATAAAAGACAGATTATCAAGACATTGTAGAAAATGGCGTTCCACTTACAAAATGTCCCATAAAGTAAATAGATTTCCATGTAACAGGAATAAACCTTTTTTTTCTATTTGTTTACATATTATTTTTTCCAGGAAAAGAACCTCTGGTGAAAATGGGTTTGCATGTGGGGCAGGATCAGATGCTGTATGGTATGTGGGTGTATGACATGTATATCGCTTGGGAAAAGAACCTAAGGTCTGACTGTGGTCGTGGTAGCCAACAATAACAACTCAAAATAAAACAGTGGAGAGAGGGAAAGATATCCCGTCCAGCAGAGAGATTACAAACCTGAGAACCAAGTCATGGACATGGGTATGTAACATTAGAGCTAAATCAATGAACAAAGAACATTGTATTTCAAAAGAAAAGGAAATGGAAGAAAAACAGAACTCACTCGCATGGTTTCACAGTATTTCAACTAATTGGATCCATATGTAAAAAGAATAATGGGAAATTTGGATTGTTTTATTTGTGCTCTTTTTTTTGTTTTGCTAAACTATGAAGTGGGAGAGGACTGCAGATGACGATCAGTCATGGGAATTTCAGCTGCGTAAACAGGTCTGCTCCTTTTAATCTCGGGGAACGTTCAGTCCAACTCCTGACCTGTCACCTCCTGTCATTGTGAGCGCTGTCTGTCTATGTGATGGAACAGCACGTTTACCAGGTTTGATGATGCACCGTGACCTGGGTCATGTTCATGGTGTCCACTGTGGTGGTTCCAATCAGGCCTAACAAAGCCTGTGTGGGCTGGGAAGGACCAGAGCCCTCACCAACTTCAGTGGGCGGGCATACTGCCCAGCAGATCATTTTCTGCTATCTGGGCATGCTGCCAATGTTTCTCCCCCGCTCTGAAGAAAATCAGATCTGATGTCTCCTTTATATACTGTTTGAACTGGCTTCACCACAATCACTTTAAATGTTTATATTCCCTTCAAAATCCTTTGTCTAAACTGTTGTCGTTCCTCTGCCCCCCACAATAGAGGCAGCGTGCATTCCTAGAGGGTAAACAACAATGTGTGCACCCCACTTTCTGGCTCAGCCTGCGGTGGAGCCTGTCATTGTTCATGGAGGAGAGGGAACAAGGGAACGGTGAAAGGACACAAGACGTCCTCCATTTTTAGTTCCATAAGAAGTCCCAGGATGGCCACACAGTACAGGGCCTTGCAGAGGGAAGCTACAGTCCCAGTCCCAGTATGGCCACACAGTACAGGGCCTTACAGAGGGAAGCTACAGTCCCAGTATGGCCACACAGTACAGGGCCTTGCAGAGGGAAGCTACAGTCCCAGTCCCAGTATGGCCACACAGTACAGGGCCTTACAGAGGGAAGCTACAGTCCCAGTCCCAGTATGGCCACACAGTACAGGGCCTTACAGAGGGAAGCTACAGTCCCAGTCCCAGTATGGCCACACAGTACAGGGCCTTACAGAGGGAAGTTACAGTCCCAGTCCCAGTATGGCCACACAGTACAGGGCCTTACAGAGGGAAGCTACAGTCCCAGTCCCAGTATGGCCACACAGTACAGGGCCTTGCAGAGGGAAGCTACAGTCCCAGTCCCAGTATGGCCACACAGTACAGGGCCTTGCAGAGGGAAGCTACAGTCCCAGTCCCAGTATGGCCACACAGTACAGGGCCTTGCAGAGGGAAGCTACAGTCCCAGTCACAGTATGGCCACACAGTACAGGGCCTTACAGAGGGAAGCTACAGTCCCAGTATGGCCACACAGTACAGGGCCTTACAGAGGGAAGCTACAGTCCCAGTTTGGCCACACAATACAGGGCCTTACAGAGGGAAGCTACAGTCCCAGTCCCAGTCCCAGTATGGCCACACAGTACAGGGCCTTACAGAGGGAAGCTACAGTCCCAGTCCCAGTATGGCCACACAGTACAGGGCCTTACAGAGGGAAGCTACAGTCCCAGTCCCAGTCCCACTCCCAGTCCCAGTCCCACTCCCACTCCCACTCCCACTCCTAGTCCCAGTCATGCTCCAAACATGCTGCAGTTTCTTTATCATCAGCTGCTGCAGCGTTTACTGATGCTTACGTTTTTCCGTTCGTTACAAACAGGCAGAAGGAGCACATTCCAGAGCTGTTCCAAAAATAAACTGGAGAACGATAAATAAAGGGCCTTATTCTCAGCACACATCTGGATAGGAACAACCGTGGAGCACTGGGACCTAACCTCATGGGAGAGCTCCTGTGCATTTAAAGACTTGTATCAGCCCTCTTATCGCAGATGAAAACGCTCCCCCACCCCCGTTGCCACACACACACTGTGAAGAACAGCCAGCAAATAGGGTTGTGAGCATGGCTTCAGGCAGCCATTTTCTTTTTGTAAACAACCCTAAACTGGCATCATGCAGATTCATGACAGCAGTGTAACGGCACAGGTAGAGGAGATCCGCTCTCAGGGAATAAACAGAAAGGAATGGAGAGACTTTAAAGGTCAGTAAAGAGCAGTGAAAAGCCAGCTGCAGCGTCATGTGGGAACCAGGACAACCCCTCTCATCCTGCTGTCCTGGTCGCTCTCTCCATCCTGACACACACTGTCCTGGTCACTCTCTCCATCCTGACACCCACTGTCATGGTCGTTCTCTCCATCCTGGCACACACTGTCCTGGTCGTTCTCGCCATCCTGACACTGTCCTGGTCACTCCATCCTGACACTGTCCTGGTCGTTCTCTCCATCCTGACACTGTCCTGGTCGCTCTCTCCATCCTGACACACACTGTCCTGGTCACTCTCTCCATCCTGACACACACTGTCCTGGTCGCTCTCCATCCTGACACACACTGTCCTGGTCACTCTCTCCATTCTGACACACACTGTCCTGGTCGCTCTCTCCATCCTGACACTGTCCTGGTCGCTCTCTCCATCCTGACACTGTCCTGGTCGCTCTCTCCATCCTGACACTGTCCTGGTCGCTCTCTCCATCCTGACACTGTCCTGGTCGCTCTCTCCATCCTGACACACACTGTCCTGGTCGCTCTCTCCATCCTGACACACACTGTCCTGGTCACTCTCTCCATCCTGACACTGTCCTGGTCGCTCTCTCCATCCTGACACCCACTGTCCTGGTCGCTCTCTCCATCCTGACACACACTGTCCTGGTCGCTCTCTCCATCCTGACACCCACTGTCCTGGTCACTCTCTCCATCCTGACACACACTGTCCTGGTCGCTCTTTCCATCCTGACACTGTCCTGGTCGCTCTCTCCATCCTGACACTGTAATGGTCGCTCTCTCCATCATGACACTGTCCTGGTCGCTCTCTCCATCCTGTCACACACTGTCCTGGTCACTCTCTCCATCCTGACACCCACTGCCCTGGTCGCTCTCTCCATCCTGACACACACTGTCCTGGTCGCTCTCTCCATCCTGACACACACTGTCCTGGTCGCTCTCTCCATCCTGACACACACTGTCCTGGTCGCTCTCTCCATCCTGACACACACTGTCCTAGTCACTCTCTCCATCCTGACACACACTGTCTTTGGAAAGTGAAAACAAGGTCAAACATCTGGAGTCATTAACAGTTAATGTGGAAAATGAAGGGAAAGGAGAGGATGAAAATGTGAAACTTTCAAGGACAGAAGCTTTCTGCGTGACATGCATGATAAAACAGGTCTGTGCCACAGTCAAGCTGAAAAAAATGGCTGATAAGTGGTGATTATTTGTCTATTGTAAATCGACTGAGACTATAGCGAATAAAGCGTAACGTTAAACAGTACAACTTGTGACACCGACATCAGAATTTAATTGACAGTTTAGTTAGCGAAGATTAAACCCCAGATTAACCCCAGTCGCCTAAATATCAATAGCTTGTTCATTTATTTTTTACATTTCAAAAGAATAGACGCTTTTGAAGAATAGACAGCTCAGGGACCATCAGAGGGTAACATCCCAAATAATATAGGCCAGTGGTTAGAGTATTGGGTCAGTAACCAGCAGGTAGCCAAGTGGTTAGAGCATTGGGTCAGTAACCAGCAGGTAGCCTAGTGGTTAGAGCATTGGGTCAGTAAACAGCAGGTAGCCTAGTGGTTAGAGCAATATTTAAAACAAACAAACTGGTGGACAGTGGACTTTCTCTCTCCAGTGGCTTATGGTTTCAGTTATAGATGGTGAACAAAAATTCTCTCTCAATTGCAGTGTGATTGAAATCTGAAAATAAACAATGACTTCCAAATGCAATGTTGTCATGATACATATCACCTTCTTTCTAAGAGTGTAAGTAAAACATAAACTCAGCAAAAAAAAAGAAACAAACCTTTTTTTAGGACCCTGTCTTTCAAAGATAATTTGTAAAAATCCAAATAACTTTACAGATCTTCATTGTAAAGGGTTTAAACACTGTTTCCCATGCTTGTTCAATTGAACCATAAACAATTCATGAACATGCACCTGTGGAACGGTCGTTAAGACACTAACAGATTACAGACGGTAGGCAATTAAGGTCACAGTTATGAAAACTTAGGACACTAAAGAGGCCTTTCTACTGACTCTGAAAAACACCAAAAGAAAGATGCCCAGGGTCCCTGCTCATCTGCGTGAACGTGCCTTAGGAATGCTGCAAGGAGGCATGAGGAGTGCAGATGTTGCCAGGGCAATAAATTGCAATATCCGTACTGTGCGATACCTAAGACAGCGCTACAGGGAGACAGGAAGGACAGCTGATCGTCCTCGCAGTGGCAGACCACTTGTAACAACACCTGCACAGGATCGGTACATCTGAACATCACACCTGCGGGGCAGGTACAGGATGGCAACAACAACTGTCCGAGTTACACCAGGAACGCACAATCCCTTCATCAGTGTTCAGACTGTCCGCAAAAGGCTAAGAGAGGCTGGACTGAGGGCTTGTAGGTCTATTGTAGGGCAGGTCCTCACCAGACATCACCGGCAACAACGTTGCATATGGGCACCAACCCACCGTCGCTGGAACAGACAGGACTGGCAAAAAGTGCTCTTCACTGACGAGTCGCGGTTTTGTCTCACCAGGGGTGGTGGTCGGATTTACGTTTATCGTCAAAGGAATGAGCGTTACACCGAGGCCTGTACTCTGGAGCGGGATTGATTTGGAGGTGGAGGGTCCATCATGGTCTGGGGTGGTGTGTCACAGCATCATCGGACTGATCTTGTTGTCATTGAAGGCAATCTAAATGCTGTGCGTTACAGGGAAGACATCCTCCTCCCTCATGTGCTACCCTTCCTGCAGGCTCATCTTGACATGACCCTCCAGCATGGCAATGCCACCAGCCATACCGCTCGTTCTGTGCGGGATTTCCTGCAAGACAGGAATGTCAGTGTTCTGCCATGGCCAGCGAAGAACCCGAATCTCAATCCCATTGAGTACGTCTGGGACCTGTTGAATCGGAGGGTGAGGGCTATGGATATTCCCCCAGAAATGTCCGGGAACTTGCAGGTGCCTTGCTGGAAGAGTGGGGTAACATTTCCCAGCAAGAACTGGCAAATCTGGTGCAGTCCATGAGGAGGAGAAGCAACGCAGTACTTAATACAGCTGGTGGCCACACCAGATACTGACTGTTATTTTTGATTTTGACCCCCCCCTTTTTCAGGGACGCATTATTAATTTTCTGTTAGTCACATGTCTGTGGAACTTGCTCAGTTTATGTCTCAGTTGTTGAACCTTGTTATGTTCATATAAATATTTACACATGATAAGTTTTCTGAAAATAAACGCAGTTGACAGTGAGAGGACATTTCTTTTTTTGCTGAGTTTACAATGTAAATAAATATTGATACTACACATCAGCATCATACAAAGATAAGACAAGTAATATTGAACTTGTTTCAACGCCAGCTAGAATGAAGTCATTGAAAAACTATTCCTAAATATCCTGTGTGTACATCATCTCATTGCCTGTACGCCGTGCAGACGTTTTCCCTGCATACAATTTAAATCAAGCGGGCAGGCAGACAGCCTCAGAGGCATGGGAATTGCTCCGGGAGAGGAAAAAACAGCATCTCTCCCAAAGCAGAGAGTATACATTCTTAACTGCCTTGTCAAGCTGGTTCCTCACCGCACACACTAGGTGTTGAAAACCCTGTTTGCCAGAGCAGTAATCTCTAATCGAGTTGATGTGACCCATGACGCTGCAGGCAAAAATAAATATTATTGCTTCTTATGCCAGAGGGAAAGCAAGACATGTTGGAGAAAAGGTGTTAATTGTTTTCAGGCTGTCATCTTAAAGAGCCTTTGACATAAATTAAGGCGATTGTGATTATGTAGGTTTAAATCTTAGCCCGCTGAAGGAACATCTTTCCCTGTGCATTTTCTGGAATGTGAGGAGATGTCATTAAGTATAAAGGAAAACAGACTTCATAGATCATAGGGCCTGCTCTATATGAATACAAGTAGGGACGGAGAGAGGAAATCTATGGAACAACAGAGAGATGTAATAGGTTAAAGAGACTCTGCACTTAACCTCTAGTAGGACAGGATGCAACAGTACACTACAGATTCCGTGGACATGATGACTATTCGAAAACTTAGAAGAGACACAGCTACAGCGTTGCTGTAAGGGTTCCAAACAGGTTCTTCAGCTGTCCCAATAGGAGAACCCTTTGGGGTTCCTGGTAGAATCTTTTTGGTTTCTATGTAGAACCCTTTGTAGAAAGGGTTCTATCTACAGGGAACCGAAAAAGGGTTCTTTCTACCTGCAACCAAAAAGGGTTCTTCAAAGGGTTCTCCTATGTGGACAGTCGAAGAACCTTTTAAGGTTCTACATATCCCCTTTTCTTCTAAGAGTGTAAGAATACATTATATTGAATATGATACAGCTATATACTCTACCTCTCTGGTTGTACAGTACACACAGGATATAATCCATGTCATTTATTTAAAGCTCTAATGTATACAAGCAGCAGTGTAGAAGTATGACAAACATGTCGGCAGAGAAAATATCACTCCCATGTTTTCGCCACTCTGTTCTCCTCTGTTCTGGGCTGTTTGAGCTTTCAGCAGAGGTTTCAGCAGAGGTTTCAGCAGAGGTTTCATCCAAGGTTTCAGCAGAGGTTTCAGCAGAGGTTTCAGCAGAAGCTTAGGTACTGATGGAAACATGGAAAATGCAAAGTGAAAGGGAAAGAGTCAACATGTCCCATAGTGAAATGCAGAGCGAGAGCCAACATGTCCCATAGTGAAATGCAGAGCGAGAGCCAACATGTCCCATAGTGAAATGCAGAGCGAGAGCCAACATGTCCCATAGTGAAATGCAGAGCGAGAGCCAACATGTCCCATAGTGAAATGCAGAGCGAGAGCCAACATGTCCCATAGTGAAATGCAGAGCGAGAGCCAACATGTCCCATAGTGAAATGCAGAGCGAGAGCCAACATGTCCCATAGTGAAATGCAGAGCGAGAGCCAACATGTCCCATAGTGAAATGCAGAGCGAGAGCCAACATGTCCCATAGTGAAATGCAGAGCGAGAGCCAACATGTCCCATAGTGAAATGCAGAGCGAGAGCCAACATGTCCCATAGTGAAATGCAGAGCGAGAGTCAACATGTCCCATAGTGAAATGCAGAGCGAGAGCCAACATGTCCCATAGTGAAATGCAGAGCGAGAGTCAACATGTCCCATAGTGAAATGCAGAGCGAGAGCCAACATGTCCCATAGTGAAATGCAGAGCGAGAGCCAACATGTCCCATAGTGAAATGCAGAGCGAGAGCCAACATGTCCCATAGTGAAATGCAGAGCGAGAGCCAACATGTCCCATAGTGAAATGCAGAGCGAGAGCCAACATGTCCCATAGTGAAATGCAGAGCGAGAGTCAACATGTCCCATAGTGAAATGCAGAGCAGAGCGAGAGTCAACATGTCCCATAGTGAAATGCAGAGCGAGAGCCAACATGTCCCATAGTGAAATGCAGAGCGAAAGTCAACATGTCCCATAGTGAAATGCAGAGCGAGAGCCAACATGTCCCATAGTGAAATGCAGAGCGAGAGTCAACATGTCCCATAGTGAAATGCAGAGCGAGAGCCAACATGTCCCATAGTGAAATGCAGAGCGAGAGCCAACATGTCCCATAGTGAAATGCAGAGCGAGAGTCAACATGTCCCATAGTGAAATGCAGAGCGAGAGCCAACATGTCCCATAGTGAAATGCAGAGCGAGAGTCAACATGTCCCATAGTGAAATGCAGAGCGAGAGTCAACATGTCCCATAGTGAAATGCAGAGCGAGAGCCAACATGTCCCATAGTGAAATGCAGAGCGAGAGTCAACATGTCCCATAGTGAAATGCAGAGCGAGAGCCAACATGTCCCATAGTGAAATGCAGAGCGAGAGTCAACATGTCCCATAGTGAAATGCAGAGCGAGAGCCAACATGTCCCATAGTGAAATGCAGAACGAGAGGTAGTGAAACACTTGAAACCCAGGAGAGAATGTGTTGTTTGTGGAACCATGGCAGTTTAGGCACTGGAGCTGGGTGCCTGGAATTACCCTCTCAAACCACTTCCTCCAGCCTACTGCACCCCAGAGGATACCTAGGTTTTCACCACCAAGCTCAAAGTACTTGATTGCAAAAAAAAAGAAGTGAACATGTTCAGGGTTGACAGTTAGGATAGGAAACAGTGCAGAATTGGATAATGCCTCCAGGCCAAACTGTAAGGCTTACCGTCTTGGTTGTAGACCTGCCATAGTGAATAAACGGTGGGGTGGTGTGTGTTCATGTTGGGTTAGGGCCGATGGAGAGAAAGGAGGATGGGGGGGGGGGGGCGGGGGGGTGATGGTTTATGTCGTGGGACAGTCGGTGTGTTTGTATGTTCCGTTATGGAGAGATGTGAGAGGTTTGTGAGGACTCCAGAGCCTGTGGTTCTGTTCCATGGTGTATCCCAGGCACTACTACAGTAACAGAAGGACTGTGAGGGTGTCATGGCGGATTGAGCTTGGGGGGAGATAGAGAGGGAGCCTTTGGCAATCTCCCCTCCCCCATCTCGCCATCTGAGAGCTGTTAGGGGTTTAACTGTTTCACATATGGAATCACAAGTCCCCGACACGCCCACGTCACATCCCATTGCAGCATGACTGATGAGCTCAGTGCCATGGAGTGATCGGAGCAGGGGAAAGTTCAGATAGGGAGAGCACTTTCATCATGGGGGGAATGAGACAAGAATTTGGTCATGGCATTTTATCCACACCAGACCATCACTGCCAACTCCCCCCCCCCTAGGCAGGCCACCACCCACACACACACATCCCATCCCACACATACACCCTTTCTGTACCAGTGACTGGCGAGACGTGGTCATCCTCCTCTTTTTTAACCAGCTCATGTTTAAAACAAATGCAACATGTAAAAACACCACTGTTTAGGGCAACAGGTAGCCTAGAGGTTAGAATCGTTGGGCCAGTAACCAAAACGATTGCTGGTTTGTATCCCCGAGCTGACAAGGTGAAAAATATGCCTGTGTGCCCTTGAGCATGGCACTTAAACCTAATTGCTCCTGTAAATTGCTCTGGATAAGAGCATCTGCTAAATTATTCAAACGTAAACTCGTCACTATAACTGGGCCTCTGCTTTAGCCATTTGTTTTTTCTCCCTTTTGTGCTGTCTGTCTGTCTGTCTGTCTGTCTGTCTGTCTGTCTGTCTCTGTCTGCCTGCCTGCCTGCCTGCCTGCCTGCCTGTCTGTCTGTCTGTCTGTCTGTCTGTCTGTCTGCCTGCCTGCCTGTAAATGCAAAAAAAGGCCATGGTGGCGAAGTAAATACAATATAGCAAGTAAAACACTGGAATGGTAGATTTGCAGTGGAAGAATGTGCAAAGTAGAAATAAAAATAATGGGGTGCAAAGGAGCAAAATAAATAAATAAATACAGTAGGGGAGAGGTAGTTGTAGTTGTTGGGCTAAATTATAGATGGGCTATGTACAGGTGCAGTAATCTGTGAGCTGCTCTGACAGCTGGTGCTTAAAGCTAGAGAGGGAGATAAGTGTTTCCAGTTTCAGAGATTTTTGTACTTCGTTCCAGTCATTGGCAGCAATAAAGGAGAGGCGGTTTTGGGGTTGACCAGAGCGTGTGCTATGACTGGGTGTTGCTATAGTGACCAGTGAGTTGAGATAATGCGGAGCTTTACCTAGCAAAGACTTAATAGATGACCTGGAGCCAGTGGGTTTGGCGACGAATATGTAGCGAGGACCAGCCAACGAGAACATACAGGTCGCAGTGGTGGGTAGTATATGGTGCTTTGGTGACAAAACGGATGGCACTGTGATAGACTGCATCCAATTTACTGAGTAGAATGTTGGAGACTATTTTGTAAATGGCATCGCTGAAGTCAAGGATTGGTAGGATGGTCAGTTTTACGAGGGTGTGTTTGGCAGCATGAGTGAAGGAGGCTTTGTTTGCGAAATAGGAAGCCGATTCTAGATTTAACTTTGGATTGGAGATGCTTAATGTGAGTCTGGTAGGAGAGTTTACAGTCTAGCCAGACACCTAGGTATTTATAGGTTTGCGGAGGAGTCAGCCTAGTACAATAAGACAGGAGTGAGAGACGAAAGCCTTGTTCACACTGCAGTGTGATGCTCAAATCAGTTGTGGAATACTAACTGGCCAAACAGCAAGTCACATGTGACCAAATCGGATTTGTATGCGTTCAGACAGAAGTCATTTGCTTACAATGTTACGCTAGTTGTCATAGTAACAACGGCATAGCTGCGAGAAGTGCCCCATAAAAAGAAACATGTATGTACAGTCCATATATTTTTGTTGTTGTTGTGATTGTTTTGTTTTGATCCCAAAAGTAGTGCACTGGAGCTTTAATAGTCCTGTATTAGCAGACCGATACAGTGTCTGTAGCGCAGCCCCCCCCAAAACGTTGCGGTAAAAAGAACAAATTCAAATCGGATTTACAAATAAATAGGATTTGATTCACTTGAAACTGCCAATGTCAACAGGGCTTAATAAACTTATTTCAAATACTGTATCTTGTTGATGGTGTCCACGGTAACGCCCAAACAACCCTGCAGAACATGATGTTGCTGTATTCTCAGCATTAGTAAGCGTTAGTAATTCTCAGCATTAGTAAGCGTTAGTAATTCTCAGCATTAGTAAGCGTTAGTAATTCTCAGCATTAGTAAGCGTTAGTAATTCTCAGCATTAGTAAGCGTTAGTAATTCTCAGCATTAGTAAGCGTTAGTAATTCTCAGCATTAGTAAGCGTTAGTAATTCTCAGCATTAGTAAGCGTTAGTAATTCTCAGCATTAGTAAGCGTTAGTAATTCTCAAGCGTTTCTCAGCATTAGTAAGCGTTAGTAATTCTCAGCATTAGTAAGCGTTAGTAATTCTCAGCATTAGTAAGCGTTAGTAATTCTCAGCATTAGTAAGCGTTAGTAATTCTCAGCATTAGTAAGCGTTAGTAATTCTCAGCATTAGTAAGCGTTAGTAATTCTCAGCATTAGTAAGCGTTAGTAATTCTCAGCATTAGTAAGCGTTAGTAATTCTCAGCATTAGTAAGCGTTAGTAATTCTCAGCATTAGTAAGCGTTAGTAATTCTCAGCATTAGTAAGCGTTAGTATCAGCATTAGTAAGCGTTAGTAATTCTCAGCATTAGTAAGCGTTAGTAATTAGTAAGCGTTAGTAATTCTCAGCAGCGTTAGTAATTCTCAGCATTAGTAAGCGTTAGCAGTAAGCGTTAGTAAGCGTTAGTAATTCTCAGCATTAGTAAGCGTTAGTAATTCTCAGCATTAGTAAGCGTTAGTAATTCTCAGCATTAGTAAGCGTTAGTAATTCTCAGCATTAGTAAGCGTTAGTAATTCTCAGCATTAGTAAGCGTTAGTAATTCTCAGCATTAGTAAGCGTTAGTAATTCTCAGCATTAGTAAGCGTTAGTAATTCTCAGCATTAGTAAGCGTTAGTAATTCTCAGCATTAGTAAGCGTTAGTAATTCTCAGCATTAGTAAGCGTTAGTAATTCTCAGCATTAGTAAGCGTTAGTAATTCTCAGCATTAGTAAGCGTTAGTAATTCTCAGCATTAGTAAGCGTTAGTAATTCTCAGCATTAGTAAACTTGAACCTAAAAAAGAGCAACTACGGCAACACTGAATTCACAGAGCATTAATATTTTATGTGGCATATGCATCAGCTGTCTAGGCCAATCAGGGCCCTCGTGTGCGTCCTCTGTCTCCCACTCGCCGCCATGGTGATGAGAATGGTACCCTAACAGGGAACACAGTGCCTCAGAGCACCATCAACAGGCATTACTAATCATAACCAAGTAAGACTACAGCTAATAAATACACTACACATGTGTTTGGATAGATACCAATTCTGCTCTCCTCTCTATCTCTCTCACAGCAGATCTGATGGAGTCAATAGTTTTTAAGCTGATTAACATAAATATACAAAGATTGATACTCTACTCTTGGCTAACATCAGCATCACCTTAGTACATCTTTACTGTGATGCCTCGATCTTAGACAAAGGAACTAGTATTTTTTATTTTATTTTTTATTTCACCTTTATTTAACCAGGTAGGCAAGTTGAGAACAAGTTCTCATTTACAACTGCAACCTGGCCAAGATAAAGCAAAGCAGTTCGACACATACAACGACACACAGTTACACATGGAGTAAAACAAACATACAGTCAATCATACAGTAGAAACAAGTCTATATACGATGTGAGCAAATGAGGTGAGATAAGGGAGGTAAAGGCAAGAAAAAAGGCCATGGTGGCGAAGTAAACACAATATAGCAAGTGGAGTGGAAGAATGTGCAAAGTAGAAATAAAAATAATGGGGTGCAAAGGAGCAAAATAAATAAATAAAATAAAATAAATTCAGTAGGGAAAGAGGTAGTTATAGGTGGGCTATGTACAGCTGTAGTAATCTGTGAGCTGCTCTGACAACTGATGCTTAAAGCTAGTGAGGGAGATAAGTGTTTCCAGTTTCAGAGATTTTTGTACTTAGTTCCAGTCATTGGCAGCAGAGAACTGGAAGGAGAGGCGGCCAAAGGAAGAATTGGTTTTGGGGGTGACCAGAGAGATATACCTGCTGGAGCGCGTGGGTGGGTGATGCTATAGTGACCAGCGAGCTGAGATAAGGGGGGACTTTACCTAGCAGGGTCTTGTAGATGACATGGAGCCAGTGGGTTTGGCGACTAGTATGTAGCGAGGGCCAGCCAACGAGAGCGTACAGGTCGCAATGGTGGGTAGTATATGGGGCTTTGGTGACAAAACGGATTGCACTGTGATAGACTGCATCCAATTTGTTGAGTAGGGTATTGGAGGATATTTTGTATATGACATCGCCGAAGTCGAGGATTGGTAGGATGGTCAGTTTTACAAGGGTATGTTTGGCAGCATGAGTGAAGGGTGCTTTGTTGCGAAATAGGAAGCCAATTCTAGATTTAACTTTGGATTGGAGATGTTTGATGTGGGTCTGGAAGGAGAGTTTACAGTCTAACCAGACAACTAGGTATTTGTAGTTGTCCACGTATTCTAAGTCAGAGCCGTCCAGAGTAGTGATGTTGGACAGGCGGGCAGGTGCAGGCAGCGATCGGTTGAAGAGCATGCATTTAGTTTTACTTGTATTTAAGAGCAATTGGAGGCCACGGAAGGAGAGTTGTATGGCATTGCATTGAAACTTGCCTGGAGGGTTGTTAACACAGTGTCCAAAGAAGGGCCAGAAGTATACAGAATGGTTCGTCTGCGTAGAGGTGGATCAGAGACTCACCAGCAGCAAGAGCGACATCATTGATGTATACAGAGAAGAGAGTCGGTCCAAGAATTGAACCCTGTGGCACCCCCATAGAGACTGAGGTCCGGACAGCAGACCCTCCGGTTTGAAACACTGAACTCTATCAGAGAAGTAGTTGGTGAACCAGGCGAGGCAATTTGAGAAACCAAGGCTGTCGAGTCTGCCAATGAGGATGTGGTGATTGACAGATTCGAAAGCCTTGGCCAGATCAATGAATACGGCTGCACAGGAATGTTTCTTATCGATGGCAGTTAAGATATCGTTTAGGACCTTGAGCGTGGCTGAGGTGCACCCATGACCAGCTCTGAAACCAGATTGCATAGCAGAGAGGGTATGGTGAGATTCAAAATGGTCGGTAATTTGTTTGTTGACTTGGCTTTCGAAGAACTTAGAAAGGCAGGGTAGGATAGATATAGGTCTGTAGCAGTTTGGGTCAAGATTGTCCTCCCCCTTTGAAGAGGGGGATGACCGCAGCTGCTTTCCAATCTTTGGGAATCTCAGACGACACGAAAGAGAGGTTGAACAGGCTAGTAATAGGGGTGGCAACAATTTTGGCAGATAATTTTAGAAAGAAAGAGTCCAGATTGTCTGTAGGGTCCAGATTTTGCAGCTCTTTCAGAACATCAGCTGACTGGATTTGGGTGAAGGAGAAATGGGGAAGGCTTGGGCGAGTTGCTGTGGGGGGTGCAGTGCTGTTGACCGGGGTAGGGGTAGCCAGGTGGAAAGCATGGCCAGCCGTAGAAAAATGCTTATTGAAATTCTCATAGTATGGGGTCTCACCCACTTTCACTAAGCATTGGAGATGCAGTACATGAACATGATGATCCATGATCATGGGCATTAATATGGAGTTGGTCCCCCCCTTTGCTGCTATAACAGCCTACACTCTTCTGGGAACACCTTCCACTAGATGTTGGAACATTGCTGCGGGGACTTGCTTCCATTCAGCCACAAGAGCATTAATGAGGTCGGGCACTGATATTCGGGCGATTAGTTTAGCCTCATAGTCGGCGTTCCAATGAATCCCAAAGGTGTTCGATAGGGTTGAGGTCAGGGCTCTGTGCAGGCCAGTCAACTTCTTCCACACCGATCTCAACAAACCATTTTTGTATGGACCTCGCTTTGTGCACAGGGGCATTGTCATGCTGAAATGGGAAAGGGCCTTACCCAAACTGTTGCCACAAAGTTGTAAGGACAGAATCGTCTAGAATGTCATTGTATACTGTAGATTCAAGATTCACTGGAACAAAGGGGCCTAGCCCGAACCATGAAAAACAGCCCCAGAGCATTATTCCTCCTCCACCAAACTTTACAGTTGGCACTATGCATTAGGGCAAGTAGCTTTCTCCTGGCATCTGCTAAACCCAGATTTGTCAGTCAGACTGCCAGATGGTGAAGCGTGATTCATCACTCCAGAGAACACGTTTCCACTGCTCCAGAGTCCAATGG